>NC_043976.1:9802599-10103536 GCF_902148855.1 Sphaeramia orbicularis | reverse complement strand
TAACAAGTAACGATACTATGCAGTAAAAATGTATGAGTAGAAGTATGCGACTGAGTTAGGAAATGTAGTGAAGTAAAAGTGAAAGTAAACAGAATAAAAAATACTCAGTAAAGTACAAATTCTCCCAAAACATTCTTGAGTACAGTAGTGAAGTATAATTACTTTGTTATTGTACAACACTAGATAATGACACATGGTACTGATAACAAACATTATTTGATCATAATTATCTTGACCTTTATTTCCTGCTCATTTTTGCCTCATTTAGACCAGATTTATGGTGCTAGATCTCAGTCCTCAAAGAAAGTCAGTTTTCTTTCGGGACAAAAGAATCAGTCAAATATCTGAACATCATCTTCATGTCTCCTATTGGGATGAATGGGACTGAACCCGCTGCTTGTCTCCTAAAGGCAGTGGTGTAGTCCAGGGTATACGGAGTATACCTACTTATTTTTCAGTCAGCATTGTGTGTACCCACTTCTGAATCCCCCCGATGTGCACCATTCAGTAATATCTGAACTAAATTGCTAATTTTTTCTCCTAGGACGGTGAAGCCATGACCCGCCCTACTCTGCCTCTAATTGGCTAGTACTTGATGCCTTCACTGATTAGATTGGTTAACTTTAGGCATGAGGACTGATGAGCCAATCAGAGGTAGAGTAGGGAGGGTCATGCTGAGGAAAATATTGCTAACTAGCGGTGGCCACCTCTGGAACCTGATTGGACACCTCAGGCGCCAGTGCCACCCCAGTTGATTGACAGGTTGCTGCACGACTTGTTGAAAGATACTGGTAAAGATAAGTTACTGGAAATGCGAACGAGAAAGGCAGAATAAATATATTTCAAGTGAGAGGCACATATTGAGAGAACCTACTTTCATGGAATACATAATTCTGAGGTAAGTTTTAAGGTGGTTTCAGAATGAGTCACTGTTTTAAACTACTGTCCATATGACTGCGCATTTAGAGAAGAGATTTTGTCACCAATAGTTAAAATGTGTGAGTAGGCTAACGTTATGAAAGGCTAATATTATCCTAAGTTTGCCTCATGTTGAATACATTTCCATTCATGCAGCTGCTTGTGTGACCAGTAATACCTACAAACTGCTCCTGATCAAGTCATGATAATTTTATAATAGTGAGTAAATACTACTGACAGATATTTGGGTAAACTAAATAGAGTAGTCTTACAGGTCACTGTTTCTAAAACAGGACATTTTTTCTGGACTACTTAAAAAAAAAAAAAAAAGGCAAAAATAGAGAGTATACCCACTTCTCCAGGGACCACTACACTGCTCCAAAAAGGGTCAGGGGGACAGTAAAGAAACCATGACACACTGAAACAGGAAGTCAATCTCCAGTGAACCGTGTTATTCTTTAACTGTTTTTGGCCACGCTGCAAATCAGATGTTTATATATACATTTTATTTGGGAAGAAAGACACAAGTCATGTGTCTAATCAGCAGAAATGTTTTTTTTTTATGTCTTCTGTACCACTGTAACTGACTGTTCAGCAGATCTGTGTTATTACTTTTTTTTTTCTAGAAGAGGCATTTTATTACACCAGGTTTTGGATATCAGTCCTGCAAAAAATAAAGGAATGAAAAATAAATTAATGAAATAAAATAAAATAAGGTCATATAGTGATCATAGCGATCCTGAATCAGATTAACTGTCATATTTACAGGGATAAAAATCCAAACATCACATACAAAGATGTTTTTAAAGAAAATAAAAAAGTAAGAGGCTCTTGGATGCAAATGACTGCAACACCTTCTCAGGGTCCGGCACTACTTTCTTTTCTTTTTTCTGAGTTTTCAGATTTTATGAACATGAATGAAAGAAAGAACAATGAATCACAAAACAAACAGAAAAAGAAAATCTCACCCTAAACTAACAATGAGTGCTGCCATAAATTCAAAAAGTTGGATAAAACAGAGAAAAAAATAAACAAATAATAAATAAACTAGAAAAGCACTCGGAGAGCGCAGATCTCCACCAAGGCAGGTCAGTCCCGTCTCCCAGCCCCCCACCCCAATCACCACCAAAATTTAATAATTTGGTGGGTGACATGGTGGTGCTGTGGTTAGCACTCGTGCCTCACAGCAAGAAGGTCCTGGGTTCGATTCCACCACCAGTCGACGGGGGGTGGGACCTTTCTGCGTACCCGGTTCTCTCCGGGTACTCCGGCTTCCTCCCACCATCCAAAGACATGCACTAATAGGTTAATTGGTTAATCTAAATTGCCCATAGGTGTGAATGTGAGAGTGATTGTTTGTCTCTATATGTTCAGCCCTGCGATGAACTGGCGACTTGTCCAGGGTGTACCCCGCCTTCGCCCCTATGTAGCTAGGATAGGCTCCAAGCGACCCCCGTGACCCTAGTGAGGATAAAGCGGGTTCAGAAAATGAATGAATGAATGAATAAATAAATAAATAAATGGGGGGAAAAATGATAAATACGTAAATGTATAAAATACTCAAGTATTTGACAGGAGACAGGTAAATGAGTAGCACGTGTGAAACACATGAAAAGACAACATCTTCCAGGGACAGTAGACGAGTTGTGTTATTATTTTTTGAGGTTTTGGGAAGTTCAGAAAAAAGTAGCACAGCATAAAATGACATGAAATCTATGATTCACAGAAATGACAGATTGTCGTCGTCCGTGTGTGTTAATGTAATTGTAAGGCTGTTATTGCAGATATCTTCACAGAAGTGTTAGATGATGAAAAACCAGAGACATTAAAATGCATTTTCTCTGTAACATACTGTATTTGATAAGCACCTCCTGATGACAAGTAATTTATGCTCATTTAGCTAAAAAAAAAAAAAAAAAAAAAAAAAAAAGCCATCTGATACCACTCATTTAACATTCCAAACATTTTGCTTCAGTATCTAATTTGATAACTGTGCTTGTGGATGGGAAAAGAGCCCACTCCCAGTCAATAACCAAAAGCCGCTCCTGTCACTGTGATAAATGGGAGGTTTAGTATGAGGATACAAGTGGGTGTTTATAAGCGAGGGGGACGCCACTCATTGGGTGCGGTCACAGCGCGGCAGTGTGGGAGGAAAGCATACATCCTGAGAACGCTGAGAAGTTCTGTGATGACCTGACAAGCCTATACGATGAAAAACACCTTCCGTTACCTCATACAGTTGCACGTTCTATACGGCAATTATTCTTTCCAATTCATCGGGAATTCTGTTTTTGATGATAAGAGTGAAAAAAAGAGTGGCAGAAAAGGCAGACATAATGCTTAATCAGCAAACGCCGTCTAAAAAACTTTATCAGCAACATTCCCTATGTAAAAATGAGGAAATGAATATAGTCATTGCTGTGTACGGTAAATTCACTATTTTAAATATTTTTTTAGCACTTCCTGTGAATTCTGAGGTCAAGTTGGGCTAATCCACTTTACTCTCTGGATAGTCTGAAATACGAACATGCCAATAAGTGTAGTGCAGCAAATGTCTTGTTGATCCTTTGATCCAAACTGTAATCTGAAGACAAAGGATTTATTTGATTAAGAATCTTCTTTGTTATATTGAACCACCTACCACATTTACATCCACTCATTTTATTGTGTGGCTTCTTGATTTAAAGAATAGACGGTTTAGTTGTCATTGCTGCCTAAATGTTCCCAAATGAATATTTCCATTCACTATATAGAGCCTATTCTTTGTTTTAATTGATTGCGGTGAGTCATGTGATTTCATCATATTGTCTTACTCCCCAGCTCTGTGGAGACTTGCATAGTTTTCTTTTGGGCTTATCAGAGCTCCTCCAGCTGCTGTGCTAGAGGAAGGACCCAGTGATATTTAATAATCAAATATGATGTGCTGCCTCTCTGTTATGTATGTGAAGCTGAGCGCCGCCATGATGCAGACTTGGCTGTCAGAAGCCGCTGTAAAGGCCAGCAGTTGTGTAAGAGATTTAATGGTCAGGCCTAGGGGGCTGGGAGGGGGCAGTGATCATCAGACCTTTTGGCAAAGCCACCAAAGTCCTTCACTATCTGCGTCTCTGGTTCAGGCTCCCTGTTAGTCAGCCTGTTTGAACATAGACTCTGATACTCCAAGACTCTGTCCTCCAAAATGCTTCTGATAATCTCCAGTCCTGTTATTTACAATATAGCTTGGTCTTGTTTGCTGCCTTCTGCTATTTTCTGTATTTATATTCACATATGTGGATGATATTGTTGTGAAGAGAGTCTGCCCAGATATACCACCACCAGGGGATATACAGTAAAGAATACCTGCAATTATTACCTCTGCCAAGGAACAGCGGAGGCTGTGTTTTCATCAGGGTTTGTCTGTCTGTTTGTTTGTTTGTTTGTTTGTCTGTCTGTTAGCAAGATAATTCAAAAAGTTCTGAATAGATTTGGATGAAATTTTCAGGAAATGTTGATACTGGCACAAGGAACAAATAATTATATTTTGGTGGTGATTGTAGGGGACTGATCTGCCTTGTCAGAGGTCTGCACTCTCCAAGTGCTTTTCTAGTTAGCTTACCGTCCGACAGGCCGTAAGCTATTGTCGTCATGCAGCATCCGTCGTCGTCATCTGTTGTCGTCTGTCATCCGTTACAAAAATTTCAATCGTCTTCCGCTCTGAAACTACAATTCCAATTGACTTCAAACTTGGTATACAGCTTCTTTATGATGATGTCAACAAAAGTTAGTGAAATTACTTGAATCCAGATCTGATTCTGGATTTGGTGCGACTTTGAAAAATTTCCCCATTATAAGAGATAGGAAGTGGATCGATGCAATAACTCAGTAAATATAAATGATATATAGTGTTAATTTCTACAGTCCAGCCCTGATGGGGAGATGACCAAAACATAATGTCCACATGCTGATCAGGATCTTCTTCTGGATCTGGGAACTTATGGAAAATTTAACACGGGCTCTTATGGGGAAAAAATTTCAATCGTCTTTTTCTCCGAAACTCCAGTTCTGATTGCCTTCAAACTTGGTATACAGCTTCTGTATGATGATGTCAACACAAGGTATTGAAATTTTTTCGATCCGGATCTGATTCTGGATTTGGTGCGACTTTGAAAAATGTTCCCATTATAAGAGATAGGAAGTGGATTGAATCAGTAAGTATCAATGATATCAAGTTGGAATTTGAATTTTTTACAGATCTGATTGGAATATGACCAAAACATGGGCTATTTCTGTAATATAATAAATACACAGAAGTGGGTGATAATAAATGGCATCTGGATACTTTTCCCAAAGCTTTTAATTTGGTCAGTAAGATACAGGGCCATTGGTCCTTTTTTTTTTTCTTTTAATTTTGTGGTTCAGACATAAAGTGTGTTAAATCTTGCATGAGGTGAATTAGAAAACAAATGTCAAAAGTTGGAGTTGGCTAATGTTGTCAAGATATATGATAAGGTTATGATCTATACATAGGTGTATCTACATTTATATAATAGATTTATATTAGGGGCAGCTGTGGCCTTGATGGGTGGAGAGTCAGCTTGTGACTAAAGGGTTGTTGGTGTGATTCCCCAGACTGGCAGATAATTGTTGGCTGATGTGCCCTTGAGCAAGGCAAGGCAAGTTTATTGGTATAGCACATTTCATGTACAGGGCAATTCAAAGTGCTTTACATACAACAAAAAGCATCACAGGAGAGGCATAAAAATACATATAGCAAGGCACTTAACCCCCCATTTGCTCCCTGGGCACCTGGTATGGCGAACCCACTGCTTCTAATATGCAGTGTGTGGTGCATGATCTCGTGATCGGTTAAAGGCAGAAGAACAATTTAGGGATTGACTGATATGAATTTTTTTAGGGCCTTGGCCGATTTTCTTTTTTCTTTCATCAGCCTCAGCCGATGACTGATACAGGCCGATATTTGGAGCCGATACTGCTTTTGCTCCCTCAATTTACATCATAAAAATGACACAATGATAACAAATGTTATGAGTCTCAATTTAAAAAAAAAAAAAAAGAAACATTTATTGAACTTAAAACAATATTTAACCAATAGTACAAAGAGGCAGAAAGGTGAGGTAGGTGTATACAGTAGCATTTAACAGCTGAATCTTTGTTGAACTTTATCAAACATACATTCAAATTAAAACAAAAAGAGTTCAATGCCTTTAATTCTTAATTTCTTTGAAAATTAATGTTTAAGCAGAAATAAAAATAATTACAGTGTTGCACACAGTAGCAACAAGCAAGCAGCATAATATAGTGCATGCTGTACTATACTTAATGTTTAAAGTAACCAACTGTTTCCCACCTCATCATTTAATGCTTAGGCCTAAGTTTTAGGTTATTTCGGTGTGTGGTGCATGTGCATGTTTACGTGTGTGAACCCTACTGATAAATAAAGATTCCTAATTCTTAAATCTTACACGAGGAACAAAGTGAAAGATGAATGTATTCTAATGTGCAGACAGTGTTTGAGGTACAACTAGTAGCTGAGACAAATATTCCTCTTGAGTAAAACTTAATCTCCCTTTAATTCATGATAATAAAATGTTGACTAAATACTGTGTCTTGAAAATTTCAGCTAACTATTACTTATGACAGATTTTTTCTTTGTTAGTCACCACAATGTAGTAAAGTTTCACTACTTCTGGAAGCATTTTGCTTTTAGATGGGTGTTATGTTGAGTGTGTAATATTTATTGGTATCTGGTGTTGAATTTTTGGTATTTGCCCTCATGTTCAATCTGACCTATGGTGGCCACTAAAAAGGCTAAAAGTCACTTGTTAGAGCAAGCATATGATATGTCCCTTCTGGGCGTTCTTTTTTTTTTTTTTTTACCTTCGCCAAGGATGGTGGAGGTTATGCTTTCATCTGGGTTTGTTTGTTTGTTAGCTAGATAACTCAAAAAGTTACGGATGGATTTTGCACAAGGGACAAACGATTAAATTTTGGTAGTGATTGGGGGGGGGCTGATCTGCCTTGGCAGAGGTCTGCATTATACAAGTGCTTTTCTAGTTGAAAATGAAAATAACTCTGATCTACAGTCAGACATAGTGCACTGTAAGCCCGGGTAAGTAGAGTTTACTCAAAAAATTTGAGGCAAGTGATTGCACTTAAATGATTTGAGTAATGATCGACTAATCAATTGGTTTATGTAGTTCAACTTTAATGCTAAAAGTATTGAACTTAAACTATTAAGTAGAAAACACTAAAAGACAAGTTATTATACTTTAAAGGTCCCGTATTATGCAAATCTCACTTTGTGAAAGTTTTCTTATAGTAGTGTGTGTTGCAGTAGCCTCATTATGAGGTTCGAATTTGAAAACTGTCTGTTTCCTCCCTGCCTTGCTACACCACATTTTGTTAAAATGCCTGCTAAACGGCCGAGTTTGAGTTGGGTCCGCTTATGACGACATAAGCGGATTTAACTCCTCCCCCTGACTGTGCCCCCACCCTGGCAAAGCGAGCCCCGCCCTGGCAAAGTACCTCTTGGACAACAAACATGGCGAAGGCGAGACACGCAAGTTGTGGTGTTGTTGGCTGCACACACCAACACGATAGTTTATTTTTGCTCCCCACTTCCGAGCCTCTCCGTAAAAAGTGTCTGGATTCTATCTGTGATGGTCATGTACCAAACAACATTCCCAAACGCTTGTATGTGTGTGCCCGGCATTTCACGGACGAGTGTTTTTTTAACATGGGCCCATACAGCTCCGGCTTAGCACAAAGACTCCGAATCCAGAAGGACGCAGTACCAACGCTTCATGACCCAAGTACAAGTGTGGCAGATGTAAGTTCTTCTCATTTTTTTGTATCTTTACTGCATAACCCTACATTACGGATAAGCTGGTGGTTGTTGATGTGTACGTCTAACGTTAGCATGGCAGCTAACATAGCTCGGTTACTGCTGCTAACGTTTGCGTCCCCGTTAACATGCAAGAGCTGATAATATGAAGAGGCATTCAACAGAACTACTCTGAACACGGGCCTTTTGTGGTTGGCATCAGTATAGTTAGCATCAAGCTTGTTAGTAGCTGCCTGCATTAGTGGCGGCAGGCGTCTTTCCGTGTCAGGTCCACGAACCCGACACAACACCGCCGTTTTCCGTCGGGGCTCAGTCACGCCTCAAGGCAAAGAAAGCCAGTGTTTGGAAAGACGTTCTGTCTGAGACATGTGTATGATGGCTTCACCGTCAACATTAGCGCGTAGTACCGCTAGCGTAAGCCGCGTCCTCTCCCAGAGAGGGGAGGGGGAGTGGGCGTGGACAGATGCGTTCATTTGCATACCCGGAAGCAGGCCCAGAAACAGACTGTTCTGAGGAGGGCTGGTGAGAGTGACTTTTTCGACCGCTGAAACTCCGAACAAAGGATGATTTTGGGGCGAACAAACTTAAATACTATGTTTTTGGGCTTCTGAGACCTATATGACGTGACTGAAAAATAGCATAATACGGGACCTTTAAATCTGTTGTAAAATCAACCCCACTATCCAACCATTCAACTCAGCATTTTAGGTTACACTGACTAATTGTCTCAATTTCAACCAGAGTAATTTACCATTGATTAAATAACTTTTTTTAAGTTAATCAAATTCAAAATCCTATTCTTGTCCAAAATAGTTATGAAATTATCCAGTTTATTATACTGTAGCTTGGTTGGAAGTGAGCTTAGGGTCATTTGCTAGTACAGGAAGCACTTTTAATTTGATAAGACATTAAAACTTCCGTCGTACAACACAAGTTTAAGATGAACAGGAATGCCATTGTTCTTCCTCTGGCTCTGACTCATGGTGCAGCTCTGCAAAAATACAAAAACAAACACAAAAAGGCCAATAAACATTGCCATACACACATTAAACCCAAATTAACACTAACACCACAACCCCGCTGAACCCCTGCACATAAAAATAACACATTTTCAACAACATGCCCAATACCCATAATGCAATGCGAAGATAAAAAGGTGTGGTCCTGACTAAAACTTAGTGATTTAATTCCATTCAACTTAAACTTTTTTGTACTTTCAGCTATGTCTACAAATTAGTAGAATATACTGAACATTTTATAGTAACATCATAAAACTTAAATCATTTAAGTGCATTGTAATTAAAGCATTTTAGTAAATACAAATTCTGGGCTTACAGTGTAGGTGACAATAATGTAGTTTAACAGTGGATGACAAATAATTTGAAATTAAGAAAAGAAGAAGTAGACGTCTGTTAGATGGACTTCATGAGAAGTACCCACTCCCTCTGTGGATATTAATGACTAGTTAATGAAAAACCTAGTGATTAGACACTCATGATAACAAGTCTACTTTGCAAATTGGAAAAAAGGGGAAATCTCCTACTCATTGTCTGATCATGTTTGTTAGAATCAGAGATCTACCAAAATGTAACTTATTGAAAAGAAATAAATTACTTACCAAACACACACACAGTTATGTATACTTTTTTACACGCATACATATAAATGTTACTTTATTCTGCACATATTCTGGTGATGTTACGTCAGCTGATGTTTTTTCTTTAACTTTGATCAACATTTTCAGTTCAAGTCAATGGAAGCTGACCAAACTTTGATTAATACAGGAATGCATTTCATTGGTGCCCCTGAGTTGTGCCTCAGAAGTTCTACCTTCAGGTACATGACATGAAAACGTCTCTTACATTTACTGGAACAGCTGTAAGGATTATGTGGCATATGAGGAGCTGACCTTGATACAACTTCAAAGTGGGGAGACTAAAAGCAAAGGCTAGCTCTTACCTTTGCTGAGGGATTTAAGATGATACCTTATTTTTAATCAAAGTACCTCTCTCAGATTGAGCAAAGCATTAGCTGTGAACAAACAACTTAGAACTTATAACAAGGCAGTGGCCAGATTTGTCTTAAAATGTTCATGGTGTACTCGTAGGTCCTGGTTACTGTTATCTACCCACAGCTGGTTATTGTTGGTCTACTGCTTTTTCCTTCCATCTGTGGGCTTATTGAGCGGTGGCCAATCACTGAGGTGAGAAGAAGTCAGCTCAAACTTTCCACTGACCTTCAAGACCTCAAAGTCCCCCAACCCCTGAGTCACCCGAGCCCCTGCGCCGGCTGCAGAACTTGACACTGAATGGCGTCTCTGAGTTTTAATATCACGGGGATTGTGGGTGCTCCTGACTGATAGAGGTTTGGGGTTGGTCTTTGATGTTCTTTGTGCTTCTTAATGAGGATCAGACTCCAGGGTTTTTTTGGCCAAAGCCCTACCCCCTCCCTTTTCGGCTCCTCCAGAAGAGGAACACAGGGGCTGCAGAGACTGAAGGACCGGGTATACCTCAAGAGAGGAACATTCCCCCCTCCTTCTCCTCACTTTCCTTCCATACATTCATCCCTCTTCTCCTCCACCCCTCTTTCCTTTCCCTCGCCTCCTTTCTTTAATCAGCATCCCTGGCATCCAGAGTGTGTATTGGTCTTAGAATGAGTTCATCAGTTCATTAAGGAAGCCTTGGCCCACATGAATCAGGCCTCTGAAGTCTTTTCATCAGCACCTTGGGGAACAGGGAGGTGTGGGTAGGGAGACGGAGAGTGCGACACAACGCAGGAAACCCAGGGGGGTCCGGCTCAGTCTCAACTAGTCATGAACACTGAAACATGTGTGTACACAAACCGGTTTTAAGGCAAAGGGTCAGGACCGGGAGGGCAGATGTTGGACGTGGGGTGGGCCTGACTAACCCCTGACCTGAGCTGTGAAACTGAAGGCCAATCAAAAACATGTGGTCTAGTTAGTCTGGCTTTCTTGCTGAAAAGACACATTTGATGAATTGACTCTGGCAAACAAAGGCTCTAGTATCTTTACACCTCAGCGTCGTCTGCGCAGCACAGTTTTCAAGGATCTGATTGACTCTTACAAAGTGAGACCTTGCACTCTTGTCAATCTGTGGTTGTGGAACACTTAACTTCCAAATGACACTTACAGAAACCCTGTGTTTTTCCCAAATGGGGCCTGAGATTAAATAGATAAACACCAGATGCTGTGGCATGAGAATATACTCCTACAGTAAAATTAGACATAACTTTGCGTTTCCCATAGTCTGGGCTGTCAACAAGGGCCTGCAGCGATTTCTTAGGCAATTTATTACAATTAACCTCTTCTTAATGCTATTTCTAGCTGAGGGATTGGACTGTTGATTCGTATTATAGCCACAGAGGTAAGCCGTAAAGACCAGGACTCATTATTCTGTAGGATCATTTGAGCCAAAGTAAAACGAAGAGAAGTGGAGCTAAAACAGTCCACGTCAGACGCTTAAAACCCACCTTAATATCACGCATGAAAAGGCCTCCAATCCTGTCCTTCATCCATTCAGTCCTGGATCTGATTTATTTCTACAACACCCCTTTTTCAAGCCCTATTTCAAGGCCCTTATGTGCCTTTCTTTCAGTCTTCATCATTTCATGTCCCTTTGGTTGTGACGCTTATGTCTGTCCCATGGTTTTCCCTCCGGTCCCTGACTGTCCCAGGCTGTTCAGCACATCTCTGCTGCTGACTGAAGGCTTGTGGGTTTGTGTGTATGTGTGTGTGTATGTGTGTGCGTGTGTGTGTGTGTGTGTGTGCCTGTCTGCTTTATTGTTGTGTACCAGTTAAGGGGCTTCCTCTTGTGTTGCGACATGGATGCTGTTGTTTGCTGTCACTGCAGTTCGTGTGTTGGCTCGTCCCCACTCTTGCTCAGTCTGTTTCTCTGCCGCCTCTGGGGTAAGTGTGTAGACTAATAATGGAACTTAGCATATATTATCCCACCTTTTTTATAGATCACAGGAGTCAAACATGCGGCCCGGGGGCCAAATCCGACCCGCCAAAGGATCCAATTTGGCCCGTAGGATGGATTTGTGAAATACAAAAATTACACTGAAGAAATTAACAATCGAGGATGTCAAAATCATTTTAATTCAGATTCCACATGCAGACCAATTAGATTTCAAGTAGGTCAGACCAGTAAAATACAATCATATTAAACCTATAAATAACACTGGTCAACAACAAATTTATTAAGTTTTTTGAGCTGGTTTGGGATAATTTTGGTGTGCTGAATCCAAAAATCACATTAATTTTGCTCAATCAGCTCAACTTTCTGAACTATGCTACATATTGCCTTTTTAACATTTTTGCTTACATTTATGGGCATTTTCACATCATATGATACAAAATTCTTTCATATTTCTTGCAATAAACGAGTTCTGAATATTTTACTTTTGCCAATTTATGATTAATGTTTTTTTTTAATATTACAGGTGAATGAAATGGCTTTGACTAGAAGGTCTTGCAAAAATAAGTCTGACGTATTCTGCTACATCTGCGGTGAATACACCATTTTACCTAACAGGAATCCTATTAGAAAATGATTTTTTTTTTCTCTTAAAACCTATTTTGGGTGAGAACTATATAAAAAATCAACTGATAAAGTCACAAAAATGTAATCAATTTTGTGAGAAGATCAAATTTTTCAAACTCAAATTAGCAAAAAAACCTGACCTGATTGAGAAAAACAGATGTCATTTTTGGATTTAGCGGTGCAAAATGGTCCTAATTCAGTTGAAAAAACCTAGACAACTTGCAAAAAACATTTATTTGTAACCCAGTGTAATGAAAACTGCAAATTGTATCTTTGTTTTAGTGTAAAAAAGTAAAATTATATAAAAATGTTTATATTAAAAAACTGTTATTTTACAAAAAATGTGACAAACCTGAAATGTCTTAAGATTAGTAAATGCAATTTTACCAATATTCTGCCTGTTATTAAATGTTTTGTGCATTTGTAATTGTAATGTAAGCTGTAATGCACATGTGTAAATGATAAACTGATAATCTGAGGCATAATATTGTTAAATTGCACTTGTTTTTCTTAAGCCGTTTCCAGTTGTTCATATTATTAAGATTTTTGTAGATGTTAACATTATCAGAATTTAATTTGACATTTTTTCACGGTTATTATTTTACTGATCCGGCCCATTTGAGATCATATCGGACTGAATGTGGCCCCTGAACTAAAATGAGTTTGACACCCCTGCTATAGACTTTAACCCTTAGGGGTCTGAGCCTGTTTTGGCCATTTTTGAGTACTTTTGATTTTGCCTTTATATACTATATAAAGAAATGTTTTTTACACCCATGTTTGGGATTTTTTTTTCAGCACAACTTCATCTATCTCATCTGCCTTTTATTTTTTTCACTTTAATCTACTGTATCAACACAAAAGGGAAAAAAACACACAAAAAATATAAAATCTGATTGAAAAAATGTATATAATTTATTGCATACATAAGACAAAGATACTTAACGAACCTTTTCAAAGACTTTAAAAG
The DNA here is from genome assembly GCF_902148855.1 of Sphaeramia orbicularis. NCBI lineage: Eukaryota > Metazoa > Chordata > Actinopteri > Kurtiformes > Apogonidae > Sphaeramia > Sphaeramia orbicularis. The sequence goes on along the minus strand of NC_043976.1, from coordinate 10,090,245 downwards.
TGAATATTAGTTCCAAATATTAGGTATATAAAATCAAAAGTGTAATAAATTAAAACTATACTCAAGTATTTGACATAAAAACATATCTTTACATACGCGTTTTCTCTGGTCCTCCCAGTTTCCGCATCCGGTTCAGGTGGTGGTCATTCTCAGCCTTACCTGTAATGCTGATGCAGTCTGTGGATTAGAATCTGCAGATTCGGACAGAAAATGGGCAAAAAAATGAAAATGTGGTCAGAAATGTAACGCTTGCTTTACATCGCTATAATACGCTATATCGCTTGTTTGCTCTGGATTCAAAATGTCATATCTCTGCTTGTATTTGCTCTGTCAACATCAAATAAAAAGTGGGAGAAAAGTGGGAGTCCGCACTTTCAAATGCAATTGTCCCCAGTGGCCTACATGACCGACTTCCGATGCTATGATGTGTTGAAAATGTCATGTGATTCAGTCATGGGATTGTGACCGTGGACCTCTAAGGGTTAAATTTTTCAAATATAATTTTTATTGTGGAATAAACTGAGACTTTTTTCGCTGTTAACTGTTGCCACTTTATGTTGCTGCTGCTTACGCACTACCACTTTAACTGTTACCGTTGCTGCATACTGTGAAATTTTGTACATATTAAGAATATATTTTATTTTATTTTTTTTTATTTGTAATTTTTTTTTGGTGTATTTTTTATGGTAGTTTTTTTTCCAATTCTCATTTTATTAGGATTTTCCATGGTTCACATGTTAATTCTCATAACAATTCACCATTCTCATCCATTCATTTGATAATTGCAACTGAATCACACAGCGATACCCCTGTGACTCCACAGACAATACAGATAAGGGTGATCGGTTGATTGGTCCTCCCTCAGCAATACAAAAGATGTAATTTATACAAAACAAAATTAAGAACTAAACTCCCTAGAACAGGAATGCTGGCATGCACATTTGTGATATTAAGAAATTAAAAGAAAAAAAAAACATCAATACAAAAGAGTTAAAAAGGAAAAAGGGGTGAAATGGACATAAGACATATCCTTAGATAAACGAAGGTCAAACCGGTGCAACATCCTTCATCCGTCTTCCCCATTTTTTCAAAAACAGACCCTCTTGTAGTCTTATTGCAAAAGTAATTCTTTCCATCTTAAAAATGTCATAAATGATGTCAATCCACTCCTCCACTGTAGCTTTTTCTAGTTTTAGCCACTTACTTGTAATGCTTTTCGTATAAGCAGCACTTAAAATCTGAAATAAATATTTGTCATTAAAGGAGATGTTTTCTTTTTTATGCTACTTTTATTCTACCCTGCTTAATTATATATTCTTTTGTAGATTTTATTCTTTATCTTCTTATGTTACAAACCGAGACCTGGGTAACTACATTTCATTCTATCGTGTATCACTGATCGAATGACAATAAAAATGAGTCTGATCTAATACGGTTTCCACAAGACATAGGTCAGGATTAGGGAAATAATTAACTATATATTACAAAATTGTGTTGTGTCATTAAAAGAGCAACTCTACAGATGGAGACCATTTAGACAAATGAAACATAACGACATTTCTCTCCCACGTTAGCTTTGGGCCAGTAGAAACTCTCATTTGATTATAACACATCACATCAATCTGTCATGAACCATTCATTTCACTCAGGGTGAAACAAACCGTTCCTGCTGCTGCTGCTTGGCTTGGTGTATTAGTCAGCTACCTATCTGGAAAGCATGGATAAGTATTTGCGTTTACTCTTTCCACATCAGCGAGTGATGCTAAGCCCAAACTTGATAAAATGAGAAAGTATGAGGACAGTTATATTGGGTTTGGTTTTATTGAGAACAACAACGGGACACCAAAATGAAGCTGTATCTGATTACAAAGCGCCCGCAGTATAAGTGTAAAACAAAAGAATTTTGTCATTGTTATAATTTCTTTTATGAGATGTCTGCCAGCGATATGAAGAAGGGACAATATGTTTATGATTTTAAAGCTGAATCACTTGCTGAAAGTCAGCTTTAGACTGGTAATGTGAAATGTCTGGGTTTATTAGGATGAAGCCAGTCATGGTACGAATGAATAAAATGACTCTCTGTTTGAGAGCATAACCTGATTCAAGCTGAAATGTGTTTCTGTTTATTTCTATGAAACAGGTCTGAGCTTTTTAGCTTGACAAGCTTTATAATATAAATAATTCCAATGGCATCTATGAGAAATGGCAGAAAGGCATGTTTCATTGGTGTTATGATTATGAGGGGGGTCCTTGGAAAATTTCCTCCCCAGTAAAAGATTTGTGGCCCAGTATATAACACAGAGTACTGGCACTTTTTAAGCTTGTCCCAACAACTGTAATATAACTACCAGTGTGAACAAGCGCTCATGTTCATATGGGTGCTTCTATGAAACGGGGCTCATTTTGGTACCTGGCACTTTGCCAACTTTTTTAGACCCAATAATAAAAGAGAAATTTAGACATATCCCCCCCTCCAGGATGTACATAATGATGACCTCAGATAAGTGCAAAAAATGTTATACAGGGTGGGGAAGCAAAATTTACAATGAACATTTAGTTGTTTTTTCTCAGCAGGCACTACGTCAATTGTTTTGAAACCAAACATATATTGATGTCATAATCATACCTAACACTATTATCCATACCTTTTCAGAAACTTTTGCCCATATGAGTAATCAGGACAGCAAACGTCAAAGAGTGTGTGATTTGCTGAATGCACTCGTCACACCAAAGGAGATTTCAAAAATAATTGGAGTGTCCATAAAGACTGTTTATAATGTAAAGAAGAGAATGACTATGAGCAAAACTATTACGAGAAAGTCTGGAAGATACTATTAAAGAAGAATGGGAGAAGTTGTCACCCCAATATTTGAGGAACACTTGCGCAAGTTTCAGGAAGTGTGTGAACGCAGTTACTGAGAAAGAAGGAGGACACATAGAATAAAAACATTTTCTATTATGTACATTTTCTTGTGGCAAATAAATTCTCATGACTTTCAATAAACTAATTGGTCATACACTGTCTTTCAATCCCTGCCTCAAAATATTGTAATTTTTGCTTCCCCACCCTATACTCTTGCTTTGAGCCATCCCAAAATTAATGAATTTTTAATAAAATATTGGGTCCAAAAATAGGACTAAAATTGGGACAGGAAAAGCTACCTAGGTGTCAGTGCATTTGATCTGGAAAACATGGCTAGAAATGGTCTTATATAGTGCTATAAATAATGATTCTGTTTTAAATTTGAGGATCCTAGTGGTTTTTCTAATCCAGACATCCAGGTTTTTCATGAATCTCAGTCTCATTCCAGGTTTTGTGTGTAACCCATCGTGTCCACTTGCATTATATGTGGAACTGGCCCATTTAAATGCATGTAAATCACGAAACACTAGTGAAACACTCTGCCTTGAATAATTACTTTGATTCCCAAAATGAAAGAATAAAGAGATATTCAAAAAAATTGTAGCACATAATTTTTGTGTGCGTTTTTAAGACACTGTGATAAATTTGACCATCCTAGTGGTTTTTCTAATCCAGACATGCAGGTTTTTCATGAATCAGCAGTCTCATTACAGGTTTTGTATGTAACCCATCATGTCCAGTTGTGTTACATGCAGAACCTGCCCAGTTAAACACATTTAAATCGCGAATGATTTTGCAACAGCGGTCATTTTTGTGAAACACTCTGCCTTGTATAATTAGTTCAATTCCCAAAACGTACCTGTGAGAGAATGAAGATATATTAAAAAAAATAATAGCGTGTAATTGTCGTGTCTTTTGGACCATGTTACATGCAGATTTTTGTATAAAAGTAATTTAAAATTAATATAAAAATGTGTTTCATCTGAAAAATAGTTTCTCTTTTATCTCAGTAAATATTTATTTTTAAAATAAACCCAGAGTGCTTCCAACCTTGCTTCATAACATTAGTCTACATCTGGTTTGAATTCGTAGCCCCCATGTTCTGTTTTTAGGGACCAGTTTCATAGAAGCACTCATATGTCAATTCCTATCTTAGTCACTGTGGTCGCAGTGAAGCAGTGGATGCTCATCAACGAATGAAAATTCCACATTAATAAAGTTCTACAGAAGTGTTTTCATGGCTGGCTTGCTTAATCTATCTTGCCCATGCAGACATAGGTTCTAAAGATGTAGTGATTAAACTTGGCTTTGAAATTAATTACTGGTTTTAATCGACGATTAAGTGGCAGGACTGAAGTCATGCTTCTGAGGTTAAACTTTTAATGCTTCCAGTCTATAGGCGCTCCTGTGATGTGTATTAACAGAGACTTTTTTGCTACTGTAAATTTCCCACTATGAGTTCATAGTTCAGCTCGGTTGGTTTGATTTATAACTTATGATATAATTGTAATGATTAGTGTGTTTGTGATGTTGAGAGGAATGATATTCACCAGTAAAAGTATGTAAATTTATGGGGATGATATTCGGCCATTTGAAAGCTGTCAGCGTGATTTAGACGCTCAAACCACAAAAACCTCCGATGAAAATCTAGTTTCTTGGCAGGCATGTGAACACACAGACATGCAGATATAGACACAGATACACAGATTATTCACAATCCCCTCGAGAGCGCTTAGACAAATGACATTTTCACATGTTAAAGGTCAAAAATGAAATCGCTGTTGTTAGCTTAAATCTGTGTTAAACTACAGCGTCTATAGCAGAATGGGAGTCGCCAATATAAAATAGTGCTTAGTTCAGGTTGGAAAACCGCTTGATTAAGTGTGAAAGAATTTATGATCGACCACATTAAGGCTCACACCATTTAGTGAGCAGAGTTTTGTCCAGTGGAAGAAGCTTCTCTCCATTTAAAGAGTGTGTGTGTGTGTGTGTGTGTGTGTTTGTTTAACCATTTATTCTAACATCTTGAACTGTAGATTATTCCTGTATCTTCCCTCAAAACTAACCAGTTAGAAATGACTTTAAGTAGCACATCATTTACGTTGAATCATTTGCACATCATTCTTTGTGGTTTGGTTTGGCAGGGCAGAGTTTTTATATTCTTAAGGACTTATTATGGTTTATGGGTTATTATATGAACAGCACTGCCTTCTAGTCGCTCCAATCACAATCAAGTACTGTCCTCTTCACATCTGACAACTTAAAGGGGTTCTATGGAGAATTCATATGACAAACTCTGAACAGCAGAGGGAAGTCACGTACCAGAACTACTGATGTCCCGATGTGGATTTTTTTTGCTTCCGATCTAATCTGATTTTTTTTTAGGATTAGTTTTGCCAATACCAATCCGATACCGAGTGTTTGCAATCAAATTTTGATTTAAATTTGGAGTCATTATTTATCGGTTATTATATTTTACCTGAGATGACAATTGGGCTGAATGTGGAACCTGAACTAAAACAAGTACGACACCTTTGACTCTTAATAACCTTAGTATAATTTTTGCATTTTCCAAATTAATACAGTGGGACACATTAGAACCTTTTGCAGGCTGGTTTTGGCTCATGGGCCTTATGTTTGCCACTGCTGTAGCCGGTCTATAGACAGGTCCATCCAGGTATTATATGGGGGTGCGTTCCGTGGTGTACGTTAGTGATGTGCAGATCAGCGGGTTACTCAGGGGTCGGGTTGGGGCGGGTCAAAAGAATGTCTATTTATTTGGAGGGCAGGTTGGGTCGGGTCAAATAATTCCTCAAAAGTCCCGCTGGTTGAAAAAAAACTTGACTCGTGCATCCCTACCGGACCAATAGAATAGAATAGAATAGAATAGAATGCTCTTTATTGTCATTATACATTGTACAACGAAATTGGGGAGGTTCTATATATCAGTGCAACAAATATTAAAAGAGACAAAGTAGAAATAGTGCAATCGAAAAAATACGATAAGATAAGAGTGCAAAATGCTCTATATACAAATGTACAATAAGGTGTCTGAGGTAGAAGTATTAAAAAATGTAAAGAATATAAGGGTATGAGTATGAGGAGTGAGGAGTTATTGCACATTGACAAGAATAAATAATTTAAAAAGTTTTTAAGAAAAACAGTAGCAGCAGTGGTGTGTATAAATATACAAATATGTTGGAATATAAGAGTATAAAGTTATTGCACATGTGGAAGAAATATGAAATATGAAAATACAAGGTATATGATTATGGATGTGAGAATTATGAAAAGTTATTGCACAGTAAGCAGTTATTGCACAGTAAAGTGTATATTTCACACAGGTATGTGGTTATTGCATGTTAGAGTTCAGGATGGTGATGGCTTTTGGAAAGAAACTGTTCTTCAGTCTGTTTGTTTTTGCCTTGTGGCATCTGTAGCGCCTCCCAGAGGGCAAAAGTTCAAACAGCTGGGCACCGGGGTGAGAGCTGTCCAAAAACTGAAAGTGAAAATTCTAGATGTTTTTTGTAATTCCTCTAAGCTTCCCACTGTTGTGCAGCTAATTTTACTTCTCCCTACCTTCGGAAAATTTTAATTTGAGGGGGCAGGACATTTGTTTAACCCCCCCGTCCAGAACCGGGCCTGACTCTGCCCGTTCTCGTGACTAAATCCGATCCGATCTTCTAAAAAATTCCAGATCGGCAGCTGATACTGATCTTTAGATTGGATCGGGAACCACCAACAAATCAACGTCATCTATCCGTAGACTGTATCACTCACTGAATAAAGTATAAAAGCCATTATTTACACACATCCGTAGTATGGAATTATCAAGTTTTCTTCTCCAAACAAAAATTCATAGCTGGTTGACAGTAGCTCAAATGAACACTGTTTCTTGTAATGTTCATGTACTGCATTAGCTGATAGTTTACATTATAGCTCTGTTAGCTTAGCTCTATTTCATACAGAGAACAGCCACAGTAAAACTACAAATTACCTGTTTTCTGTTTGGTATGTGTTGGTAATATCTGCACTGAAGATCTTTTTGGAATCATCCAAACAAGGTCAGAACTGTTATGGGTCAACTAATGGCAACTTAATGAAGAAAATAACATCACATAATAACTTTATACCTTCATAAGCCTCATAATCAAACTCTCCTGTGTAGAAGAAACGCTGTGTTTCAGTATCAAAATCTTTTAAGTCAGATCTGTGTCCATTTTGAAAACAACAACAGTGCTTCTAGCTTTTACCACTTTGTCTCAAATTTTTTTAGACTCACTACTCCCTCTAGTGGTCATATAAACCCAGACCATAAGTATGAATAGATTAAGTTCATGTCTCTACAAGACATTGGTGTCTTTGTCCGAACTTCATAGCTCTTTATTTTTCATTCTCTTATGATAATTTTATTTTTAACCCATAAAGACCCAAACATCCACTGGCAACCAGCATCATTTACTGATATAAATAGTTAAATACCTGTTGATCCATTAATCCTATTAATCCATGTAAATAATTGGTGTAAAATTCAGTTTGTCGTCTTTTCGTGGTCATCAGATATGACCTATGTGGACGTTCAGAGGTTCCGTAGTTACCGTGGAAACATCGTCATCTTCTACAACATTGATTCACCAGTAAAAGCCATGGAGTTTGATTAATGACGGTGGATGCAGACACTTATTTTTATGTTAAGTTAATGATATATTTTATTGAAAAAGTCACTTTTTCTTCCGTTTTTCTCTATTTTTGATATAATAACCCTGAACTTTAATTTGATCTTATATGAACATCTACATGATCGTTGAATTAAATATAGGAAAATACCTGATTTTCACTTAAGAATGCAAAATACTTAGCATAATATTAGAATAAATGGTGATAAATTACTGAACGAAAGTTAAAAATAGAGAAAAAGAAAATCATTTGGGAACTGTCACAAAAATAGCTCTTGGTCTTTATGGGTTAAATTGTTGAAAGTGAAAAATACTATATATAGTTCAATCAGGAGTACTTTTGCTCATGTTCCGACAGAACTTCGTAATGTATACTTTGGATATACACATAAATATGTCCCATATTTTTGAGAAGCAAAAGGAAAACTAAACCCAATACAGAAAACAAGATCGTTCCTCCTCCATAATATATGAATCACTAAAAGCCTTCCTTAGCTCTGCAAGCTGTTGCTGTTTACATGATGCTGACAACAAGATCTAACAGGCCTTTAGTGTGTGTGTGTGCGTGTGTGTGTGTGTGTGTGTGTGTGTGTGTGTGCGTGCTGGGATATGTGCATGAATACATCCTTTCATGTACATTTGCACTTGAATTCTTATCATATCCTACTAAAGATGAGCAGGTGTGAGATAAAATTACACTTTTTGATGTATCTCATCTTACACAAAATGACTTTCCTTCCATGTACGAAAGACTTCAGAATGTATTAAAATATATTAAAGTTTTTCCAGTTATTGAGCAGATCTAAATATTTTGGCTCTGTATATTTACCTCCGCCAAGGAGGTTATGTTTTTGCCAGGGTTTGTTTGTTTGTTTGTCTGTCTGTTTGTCTGTCCGTTAGTGTGCAACATAACTCAAAAAGTTATGGACAGATTTGGATGAAATTTTCAGGGTTTGTTGGAAATGGGATAAGGAAGAAATGATTAATTTTGGTGGTGATCGGGGTGGGGGGGCCCACGGGGGGGCCCATTTCCAACAAACCCTGAAAATTTCATCCAAATCTGTCCATAACTTTTTGAGTTATGTTGCACACTAACGGACAGACAAACAGACAGACAGACAAACAAACAAACAAACCCTGGCAAAAACATAACCTCCTTGGTGTGGGGGGGGCCACTGATCAGCCTTGGCGGAGGTCTGCGCTCTCCGAGTGCTTCTAGTTTGAGTCTGTATTTGTGCCAAAACCAGACTTTTATATGACAGTGAGTTCTGTTGTCACCTCAAAAACACCACAAACTTGACTCCTTAATGGCTTCACTGTAATACTAGAATATCATTTACCCAACGTGTGAATAAGGTCATTATGTTTTCATACCACATATAACAGGCAGTCTTTTGATGCATGTATCATGGTTTCACTGTTTGGGTTTTTTTGACAAAGGGCTGAAAACAGTATAACATATCACAACAAAAATCCATTCATTACCATCATAACTTGCTTTTTAGTCTTGCTTTTTAATAGTTTAACGTAATTACATACACACTTACGGCATGAGTTTGTATGTTTTTATGAGGCAGAAAATTATTCCTGTGATGTAAAAATATTTTCAGTGTCTCATGTTTTTGCCCTCTGAACGATGCTGTCGTTATAGAATTTGGTAACTGTTTTCCTTTTGCAAAAAATAAAACTTGTAACAGACATTATGACACATAAATGTTGTTTAGCAGTGTAGATATGACATAATCTGGGTTTCATGTCTAGCATACCACCTGATTTGGCCACATACAGTCACGGAAAAAATTATTAGATCATCAAAAGTCTTCAAAAACAACGGTTATGCAATCAAGTACTAACTCCTGTGTGTATCATGTGACTAAAACAGACAGAAAAGAAAACATGGAATGCCTAAAAGCACTGTTTTTGTCAGTACAATGAGATAGCTATTGATGTAAGAACTAAAGTGATTTTGGTTATTATCAAGAAAACATGGAAAATGGTTAGATATCAGCTCTGAAATTAAACTGTTATTAGCTATTTTTGCTGTTATTATATTTGTCCAAACAAATGCACCTTTAGTTGTACCAGGCATTAAAATGAACAAGAAATTGAAGAAAACAAGGGTGGTCTAATCATTTTTTCGCAACTGTGGTTCAATTATTAACCCTTCATGTTCCAAAAAGAGTTGTCAAACTCATTTTAGTTCAGGGGCCACATCCTCCCAGTATGATCTGAAGTGGGCTGGACCAGTAAAATAATAACCTATAAATAATGTCAACTCCATTTTAGAGTGAAAAAAGTAAAATTACATTATGAAAATGTTTACATCTGAAAACTATCCTTTAAAAAATGTGAATAATATGAACAAACATGAAAAAACTGAAATGTATCAAGAAAAATAAGTGCACTTTTAACAATATTATGCTTCGGTTTATCATTTACACATGTACATTACAACTTACAGATCTGAGTGGATCTACAGATAGAAACAACATTTAGGAAAAGGCAGAATATTGTTAAAATTGCACTTAAGAGATTTCAGGTTCATATTTGTTCAAATTATTCACTGTTTTGTGAAAGGATAGTTTATAAATGCAAACATTGTCATAATGTGATTTTATTATTTTACTGGTCCGACCCACTTGAGATCAAATTCAATTCCATTTTATTTATAGAACACATTTCATGCACCAGGCAGACTTCACACCAGGTATATGGCATAAAAACATTAAAAAAAAAAAAAAAGAGAGACACAGGGCTTTACAGAATTAGTTGGATATGGAAACACACAACAGTCAAATAAACAGTAGAAGAAGGGAATGGATTAATGTCCCGGGCATCCCCCGTCCTTAGACCCTCCTTCTTGGCAAGGAAAAACTCCAAGAACCCAATGGGAAAAGAGAAACCACAGGGAGAACCACAGTGGAAGAGAGATCCCCTCCCATGGACGGACAGACTGTAGACGCACCAGGACTGATGGACGTGCAGCTGAATGTTTCCTCTGAACTAAAATGACATCTTTCTTAATATCTTAAGTATAATTTTTGCATTTCACAAATTCATCCCATGGGCTGAATTGGACCCTTTGGCGGGCCAGTTTTGGCCTGCGGACCGCATGTTTGACACCTGTGATTTACATGATTAGTGGACTAATTTTAGGAAAATACCTGATTTTCACCAAAAAATAATTTTAACCCATAAAGACCCAAACATCCTTCTGCTTGATCTAAACGGTTTAATCCCTGTTGATCCATTAATCCTATCAATACATATAAATAATTGATGTAAAATGCAGTTTGTCATCTTTTCATGCATGGTCATCAGATATGACCCATTTGGATGTTCAGAGGCTCCGTAGTTACCGTGGAAACGCTGTCATCTATTACAACATTGATTCACCAGTAAAACCCATGGAGTTGGATAAATGTCAGTAGATGGGGACATGTATGTTTGACATCCGTGTCCTAAACAGTCACAAGCAAAGAAAAGCATCTACTGATCTAAAGTGTTTAATAACATCTGAACCACTAATCCTATCAATACCTGTAAATAATTCAGGTGAAACAATATAACATATCACAGCAAAAATCCATTCATTACTATCATAACTTCATATTATAACCGTCTTGCTTTTTAATACTTTAACTCAGTGTTTTTCATCCTTGGGGTCGGGACCCCACGTGGGGTCGCCTGGAATTTCTAGTAATTGATAAAAAATTAAGAAAACTTACTAATAAAAAATATATGGTGAGTTGACAGAGACAATCACATACATAACAGACATGACAAACTCTGAAGCTGAAACTGAAGCACTGTGGTTCTGTTTATCTGTCAAATGTTCATTGTGGTCAGTTTCAGATGCTGCAGCTCTTTCATAATTCATAGTCTGAGTTCGTGTTTGTTCAGTATTAATTGTCAGCCTTGTTAATCCAAGCTGGACTGACTGTACATATCCTGACCAAGGAAAATAAAATTCTCACTTTGTGCAGTAATCTACACCTGGCTTTACTGCCTCTGTTCATAATAATATACATTATATAGACCAGGGGTGTCAAACTCATTTTCTTCTGGGGGCCACATTCAGCCCAATTTAAACTGAAGTGGGCCGGACCAGTAAAATAACAGCATGATAGCCAATAAATAATGACAACTCAAAATTGTTTTAGTGCAAAAAATAACATTCAATTATGCCAGTACATTTACAAACTATCCAAACAAAAAGGATGTGAATAACCTGAAAAATGAAATTTGTTAAGAAACGTAAGTACAATTTTATCAATATTATGCCTCGACTTATCATTTATAGGCAACATGTACATTACAGATCAGATCTACGAAGGCACAAAACATTTAGTAACAGGCAGAATATTGTTAAAATTGCACTTCATTTTCTTTAGACATTTCAGGTTGTTCATATTTGTTTAGGTTATTCACATTTTATTGTTAAGGAATAGTTTCTTAATGTAAATATTTTCATAATTTAATGTTTTTTGCACTAAATCAAAGAGAAAAAATTGGTGTTGTCATTATTTATAGGTTATTATGATATTATTTTTGAGTTTGATGCCCTAACTTGCACTTTGCCAATTCATCCTGCAGGTCGGATTGGAAACTTTGGCGGGTTGGTTTTGGCCCCCGGGCCGCATGTTTGACACCTGTGATATAGTCTTAATATTTTCTAAAATTAACGTTTAACGGCAACTTTGTATAGCAAAATATTACATGATCAAAAACAAATTAATTAGAGCAGAAAAATTTTTTTAGTTTTGAATGTCAGAAATTGCCAGAAATTTGTGATGTTAAAATTAGGTCACAAGCCAAAAAAGGCTGGGAACTACTTGTTTAAGTTAATTACACTAACACTTACACCATGAGTTTGTATTGCATTCTCCTGAGATGAAAGTATCATATACAGGGTGTCCCATAAGTCTCCATACATAGGAAAAATAAATGCTTCTTGACATAAACCATTTTTATTTATATAATATGCTCTATATGACTGCCATTTTGTCGGGAACACATTTTAATGCGTGTCTGCTGAAGAACTATAAAGAAGAAATATAAAGAAACACATGTTAGAACCATATATGTATGGAATGTATTATGTCACCTATGTATGGAGACTTATGGGACAGCCTGTATAGTATTTCCAGTGTCTCATGTTTTTGCTCTGTGAACGATGCTGCCGTGTGAGAATTTAGTAACTATTTTCCTCTCCTTCTTTCTCTTCGTCTTTCTGCAGCCAAGCATCGAACTAAAAATCAATAAGCCATAAAGAGAATGGAGAAACCTCTTATTTACATCAGTCTGAATGGAGAGGTGGTTTGTCTCTCTGCTCGTATCCTCTTTATACACTCCAGGCAGAAGCATTCAGTTTGTCTCCAATAACACACTTGACAGCCTGTCCAGATAAGAAGCTAAACTCCTAAAAATGCTGAGGCGTAAAGGATAGGACGAGGCTGTGCGCTTAATGCGGAGCCGCTGCCTCTGGGGTAACTGTGTGTGGAAATATGAGTTTAGAGGTGGGCATTTTAAGACTGACAGTGTGTTGGTTTGGAGCATGTGAACGCTGACATGTCGACACCCATAGAGGGTAAAGAGCAGGAGTGATTCATAAGGCCACAGGGGGGCCCCAGAGACAGAACATAAGGAGGACCCACTCATGATGACACTGACTGCCAGACTCCAGACTGTGAAAACCATCTCAATGAAAACTTCAAAACAACTCACTATTGTGTCTATAAGTTTATTTATTATTTTCTGGTTTGTTGGCTCTCAGCACGCCAGAACACGTGAGGTAAATATAAAAATAATCCTCTTACAAGCCCAGGTTTAGAGGCGGCTCTGCTTATTTCCAGGGACTGAAGCTCGAACTAGAATCAAATGACATTGGCGACGCTTTAAACATCATATGTGGTGATTTTTGGAAGTTGCTTAAAATAACTACCAGCTGAGGCTGAATTATTTTCTGATGCCATGTTTATGTTGATTTTATTCGTCGCACTTTTTAGCATCTGTTTGCTGATTTTTGAGATATCGTGCTGAAGTGCAGAAATACACAAAGGCTTAAACTTGTAACAGACATTATGACACTTTAGCGTTGTTTAGCTGTGTAGATAATGACATGGTCTGGGCTTCATATCTACCTTTTACAACACAGGTGTTAAACATACGGCCCGGGGGCCAAATCCGGCCCGCCAAAGGGTCCAGTCCGGCCCTTGGGATGAATTTGTGAAATGCAAAAATTACACAAAGATATAAACAATCCTTTTAGTTCAGGTTCCACATTCTGAACAATTCAATCTCAAGTGGACAGGACCAGTCAAATACTATCATAACTAGAAAAGCACTCTGAGAGCGCAGACCTCCGCCAAGGCAGATCAGTGCCCCCCCCCCCCCCCCCCCCCCCCCCATCACCACCAAAATTTAATCATTTGTTCCTTGTGCCAGTATCAATATTTCCTGAAATTTTCATCCAAATCTGTCCATAACTTTTTGAAAGATCCGGATCAGTCTTTGCCATTTGATAGAACACCCCATTGTAAATCCCTGAGTCAAACTGCATGAGATTTGCACAATTCCCCCATATTGTGATTTCCACCATAAATATTAGTCCCATATTTATTTTACCTATATTTTAAGATTCCTTGACCATGAAACATACCATTAGCAACTGGATTCATAATTATATCCTTATTAGTTCAGTAGTTATTCACGAAAATCACATTTCTCGTAATGGCGGTTTTCTTCTGGATCTAGCTCCTTAAGTATTAAAGCTACATGAAATCCGGTGGCATACTCCCGATGCGGAACTGACTGAGCTACACGATGGCGCTTGTCAGAAGTTTCTACCTTTAATATTAAAGGCACAGTAGGCCAAAAAGTAAGGGCACCCCCATTTTTTATATAAATTGAGATAAAATCCGCCTTCTGGATCAGATCCGGATCAGCCTTTGAAATGTGATAGAGGACCCCATTGTCAATTCCTGAGTTAAATTTCATGAGTTTTGGTCAATTATTAAGCAAGATATTGGGAAACAAAAATTTTGGCCCCATTTACCACAATGTTAACGAAAATTTCAAAGTGATCCAGAATCCAGGATTTCTTCCAGATCACCCCCAAAAGTTAATCATTTCTTCCTTATCCCATTTCCAACAAACCCTGAAAATTTCATCAAAATCTGTCCATAACTTTTTGAGTTATGTTGCACACTAACGGACAAACAAACAAACAAACAAACAAACAAACCCTGGCAAAAACATAACCTCCTTGGCGGAGGTAATAATATGTAAATAATGACAACTCCAAATTTTTCTCTTTGTAATGTAAATATTTTCATGTATTTACACTAAAACCAAGTTTAATTTCACAAAAAATGAGAATAATCTGAACAACTAGAAGCACTCGGAGAGCGCAGACCTCCGCCAAGGCTGATCAGTGGCCCCTCCCCTCCCCCCCCGTGTGCCCCCCCACCCCCGATCACCACCAAAATTTAATCATTTCTTCCTCATCCCATTTCCAACAAACCCTGAAAATTTCATCCAAATCTGTCCATAACTTTTTGAGTTATGTTGCACACTAACGGACAGACAAACAAACAGACAAACAAACAAACAAACCCTGGCAAAAACATAACCTCCTTGGCGGAGGTAAATATGAACAACCTGAAATGTCTTAAGAGAAGTCAGTACAATTTTAACAAGATTCTGCCTGTTATTAAATGGTTTGTGTATTTGTAGATCCACTGCGATCTGTAAGTTATAATGTACATGTGGAAATGATAAACTGTGGCAGAATATTGTTAAAATTACACTTATTTTTCAGTTTGTTCATGTTACTCACATCTTTTGAAAGGATAATTTGCAGATGTAAACCTTTTCATAACGTAAATTTACTTTTTTCGCTCTAAAACATAGAGAAAAGTTTAGAGTTAACATTATTTATATATTATTATGTTATTATTTTACTGGTTCGGCCCACTTCAGATTAAATTTAGCTGAACTAAAATGAGTTTGACACCCCTGCTTTACAACCTGATCTGGCCCCACAGTTAGATTATTAACCCTTCATGACCTAAACAGTCACAAGCAAACACAAGCATCTACTGATCTAGAATATATTTAATAACTTCTGAACCACAAATCCTATCAATACGTGTAAATAATTCAGACAAAATCTAGTTTCATCATCATTAGGTATAATGCAGCATTGACTCACTATTAAAAACACATGTAGTTTGACAAATGACAGTGGATGTAGATGCTTGTTTTGATGTTCAGTTCATGATATATTTGCTGAAAAAGACACGTTTTCCTTTGTTTTCTATTATTTAATACAATAACCTTTGAATTTACTCTCAGCTTTTATGAAGATTTACATCAGGGGTGTCAAACTCATTTTCTTCCGGGGGCCACATTCAGCCCAATTTAATCTGAAGTGGGCCGGACCAGTAAAATAATAGCATGATAGTCAATAAATAATGACAACTCTAAATTGTTTTAGTGTAAAAAATAACATTCAGTTATGTCAGTAGTTACATTTTCAAACTAACCAAACAAAAAGGATGTGAATAGCCTGAAAAATTAAATTTTTTAAGAAATGTAAGTACAATTTTATCAATATTATGCCTCGACTTATCATTTATAGGCAACATGTGCATTACAGATCAGATCTACGAAGGCACAAAACATTTAGTAACAGGCAGAATATTGTTAAAATTGCACTTCATTTTCTTTAGACATTTCAGGTTGTTCATATTTGTTCAGGTTATTCACATTTTATTGTTAAGAAATAGTTTCTTAATGTAAATATTTTCATAATTTAATGTTTTTTGCACTAAATCAGAGAGAAAAATTGGTGTTGTCATTATTTATAGGTTATTATGATATTATTTTTGAGTTTGATGCATGATGCCGTAACTTGCACTTTGCCAATTCATCCCACGGGCCAGATTGGAAACTTTGGCGGGCTGGTTTTGGCCCCCGGGCCGCATGTTTGACACCTGGGATTTACATGATCAGTGGGCTAATTATAGGAAAATACCTGATTTTCACCAAAAAATAATATTAACCCATAAAGACCCAAACATCCCTCTACTTGATCTAAACTGTTTAATCCCTGTTGATCCACTAATTCTATCAATACATGTAAATAATTGATGCAAAATGCAGTTTGTCATCTTTTCATGGTCATCAGATATGACCCATTTGGACGTTCAGAGGCTCTGTAGTTACCATGGAAACACTGTCATCTATTACAACATTGATTCACCAGTAAAATCCATTGGGTTTGATAAATGACATTTGGTTTATGTTCAATTAATGATAGATTTTACTGAAAAAGTCACTTTTTGTGCAGTTTTCTCTGTTTTTGCTATAAAAACCCTCAACATTAATCTCAGTTTTTATGAACATTTTTATGATCAGTAAATTGAATATCGGAAAATACTGGATTTGTAGTGATAAAATGCAAAAGACAGAAGATAGTATTTTAATAAATGGTGATAAATCACTTAAGAAAGGTTAAATAGAGAGAAAATTTCATTTGGGAACTGACATAAAAGTAGCACTGTGTCTTAATGGGTTATAATAAATGGTATTAAATGTGGGAATGGTTGAAAATGAATGGTTAAATGTACAGAAAATAACATTTGGAATTCACCACAATAGTTGTAGGTCTTTACTGGTCTTTACAGCTGTAACCTGTGACATTGGATGAACTGGTGATACAGAGTTCGTGTTCCGATCTTCTATTAACATCTGTCCTGGTAAATCGGATCACATGCGGATAGATTTGATCCAACATATTAACACACTTAGAATACATTTTGAGGTGGTCTGGGACACTGTGACATTCACCCATATTCTCTTAGATTCTAACATTACAGAGTCAAGTATCTGTCAGGATTTTTTTGTCATTTAGTGCAAAAAGTGCATTCTGTGCAATGCTATGAACTGCAGTAACACACCTAGCATTTATTGAACAACTGTGAATATTTTCCGTAGGGATTTTCCACATTTCATCAGTATCCAATTCTTTCTGCCAATACTACAGTCTACTCTCGTTAAACCGCCCGCCGTTATACCGCCATTTCCGCCTATCGCCATCCGCCAGCCCAGTTCCATGCACAAACAACACTTATACCATTGATTTCCCGACCGTTATACCGCCAGCGTGATTGCCATCGAGTACACATAAATTTTAACAATGCACTGAAACAAACGCGCCAGACGCTGATCGCGACAATCTACGAGTAGGTCTACGGAACGGCCACCGTTCATTTATCGCAGAACACTCAGTAGGTCAGGATGTCGGGAAGAGGACGTGGGATTAAGCCAAAGCCTCAAGATGATGGGGTGTCATTTCCCGACACAGTATAATAATGCTTAAAATGTTTCCCCACTTTAAATGATCCATTACAACATAACAGAATCAAGATTTATTTAGAAACGCAATTAGAACGGGTTAACGGAGGCAGCATAGACATCATATAGTAAAGACATGCACATTATGGACGCAACCCGTTGTAACGCCATTTTTGCTATACCGCCAATTTGGCCGCGAACGGAAGTTGGCGGTATAAACGAGAGTAGACTGTACATGTACTTGTCGATGGGCGATTTTCCAGAACATTGTAAAAACGAGATATCTTTTATACAGTCTATGGATTCTTCCTGTCACACTTTATAAGCAGTCATTTCTTTCTTTTCCTTTCTTAAATTAACCACTTTTCAGAGTAATGTGTGTGAGATTCAGAATTCACATAACCTCCTAAGACCCAGGAAATGTCAGCAAAGTACAAATGTTTTTTTTGTTTTTATTAAATAAGTGCCTATATTGGAAACATAATGATGCAACAGTTTTTTCAGATGCAGTTTTTAAAATTTTTATGGAATGTCCTTTGTGGTGGACAGTTTTCTTTTCTTTTTTCTTTTTTTGTACAGGGTGGGGAAGCAAAATTTACAATGAACATTTAGTTGTTTTTTTCTCAGCAGGCACTACGTCAATTGTTTTGAAACCAAACATATATTGATGTCATAATCATACCTAACACTATTATCCATACCTTTTCAGAAACTTTTGCTCATATGAGTAATCAGGAAAGCAAACATCAAAGAGTGTGTGATTTGCTGAATGCACTCGTCACACCAAAGGAGATTTCAAAAATAGTTAGAGTGTCCATAAAGACTGTTTATAATGTAAAGAAGAGAATGACTATGAGCAAAACTATTACGAGAAAGTCTGGAAGATACTATTAAAGAAGAATGGGAGAAGTTGTCACCCGAATATTTGAGGAACACTTGCGCAAGTTTCAGGAAGCGTGTGAAGGCAGTTATTGAGAAAGAAGGAGGACACATAGAATAAAAACATTTTCTATTATGTCAATTTTCTTGTGGCAAATAAATTCTCATGACTTTCAATAAACTAATTGGTCATACACTGTCTTATAATCCTTGTCTCAAAATGTTGTAAATTTTGCTTCCCCACCCTGTATAAAGTTCTGAAACTCTTGTCCACAAATGTACATCAGATTTGTACTCAGCTTTTAAAGGAAGCTTACAAGATTTTTAAGTTATACTAACTTAATGTACTTTTTTGTTAAGTTAAAGGCAGAAATGTCTGTTCAAAATCAATATGTTATTAAGTTAAGACTGTTTTCCTTGTTTTTCATTTAGACCAACTTAATAAAATAACTTATCAACTGATTTAAATGTGTACATGTAACAAACTTAATTTTTTAAGCAGAGAATTTAAGCTTAACTTACTGACCCCATGAATCATTTTTTACAGTGTAGGAAGATAAATGTCACATGATTCTAGATTTGGTAGAAAGGGCTATCTTGTGTGTTTTATGACTCTTATCAGTTTAAGAATTTAGTCGCCATCTTAACTCAGGAAACCACATTCACATGATCATTATCTCAGAAATTATGATATATTGGGAAAAGTGAGGCTATGGGCCAAGGTACGACTAATTAGATCTGGAATTTCATTATGCAATTTGCAAAATGACTTTTTAGAGAGTGTACCATTCACTTTTTTTTTTCTACTGAACATCTCTGTATCTATGAAATGTGACTGCAGCTACATTTCTGCATCTTTGTTCTTATGAGCTACAGCCTGAATGAAAACTATTCTTTACTGTTAGTCAGTATGCCACGTGTAGAAGAAACTCTGTGTTTCAGTATCAAACTTCATTCTTTAAGTTAGAGCTGTGTCGAGTGGTGAAAACAACAGTGCCTCTAGCTTTTACCACTTTACCTCTTTGTCTGACTAAACTTTTTTGTAGTGGTCCTCATCCCGTCTTGCAGAGTGACTCACTACTCCCTCTAGTGGTATGAATAGATTCAGTTCATGTTTCTACATGACATTAGCGTCTTTGACCTAACTTCATAGCTCTTTACTCTCCACACTCTAATGATAACACTGGTCAACAACAAATTTATTGTTAAAGTTTTTTGAGCTGATCTAGGATCATTTTGGTGTGCTGAATCCAAAAATCACATTAATTTTGCTCAGTCAGGTCAACTTTCTGAGCTATGCTACATATTGGCTTTTTAACATTTTTGCTTACATTTATGGGCATTTTCACATCATATGATACAAAATTCTTTCATATTTCTTGCAATAAATGAGTTCTGAAGATTTTACTTTTGCCAATTTATGATTAATGTTTTTTTTAATATTACAGGTGAATGAAATGGCTTCGACTAGAAGATCTTGCAAAAAATAAGCCTGACGTATTCTGCTACATCTGCGTTGAATACACCATTTTACCTAACAGGAATCCTATTAGAAAATGATTTTTTTTCTCTTAAAACCTATTTTGGGTGAGAACAATATAAAAAATCAACTGATAAAGTCACAAAAATGTAATCAATTTTGTGAGAAGATCAAATTTTTCCAAATCAAATTAGCAAAAAAAACCTGACCTGATTGAGAAAAACAGATGTCATTTTTGGATTTAGCGGTGCAAAATGGTCCTAATTCAGTTGAAAAAACCTTAACAACTTGCAAAAAACATTTATTTGTAACCCAGTGTAATTTTATGTAATTTTTGAATAGTTGAAAGTAAAAAAATCTGCATATAGTCCCTTTAACCATTTGGTGCCCGCAGTCACAGCCCCGTGACTGAATCACATGACGTTTTCAACACATCACAGAATCGGAAGCTGGTGACATAGACAACTGGCAGAGGTGCAATCCAGGGTTTACAGGGGTATACGGAGTATACCTACTTATTTTTCAGTCAGCATTGGGTATATCCACTTCTAAATCCCCCTGATGTGCACCATTCAGTAATATTTGAGCCAAACTGCTCATTTCTTCCCCTAGGATGGTGAAGCCATGACCCGCCCTGCTCTGCCTCTAATTGGCCGGTACTCCCTGCCTTCACTGATTAGATTGGTTAACTTTAGGCATGAGGACTAATGAGCCAATCAGAGGCAGAGTAGAGTGGGTTATACCAAGGAAAATATTCCTAACTAGCGCTGGCCACCTCTGGAACCTGATTGGACACCTCATTTGTCAGTGCCACCCCAGTTGATTGACAGGTCACTGCATGTCTCGTTGAAAGATGGGCAATTATTGGAAATGTGAATGAAAAAGGCAGAATAAACATATTTCAAGTGAGTGACACATATTGAGAGGACCTACTTTTATGGAATACATAATTCTGAGGTAAGTTTTAAGGTGGTTTCAGAATGAGTTACTGTTTTAAACTACTGTCCATATGACTGTACATTTAGAGGAGAGATTTTGTTACAAATAGTTCAACTGTGTGAGTAGGCTAACGTTATGAAAGGCTAACATTATGAAAGGCTAACATTATCCTACATTTGCCTCATGTTGAATACATTTCCATTCATGCAGCTGCTTGTGTGACCAGTAATACCTACGAACTGCTCCTGATCAAGTCATGATAATTTTATAATTGTGAGCAAATACTACTGACGGATTTTTGGGTAAACTAAATAGAGTAGTCTTACATGTCACTGTTTCTAAAAATTTCTGGACTATTAAAAAAAAAAAAAAAAAAAAGAAGAAGCCAAAAATTGGGAGTATATCCACTTCTCCAGGGACCACTACACCCCTGACTACTAGGGAGAATTGCATTCGAAAGTGCGGACTTGAAACACTCTCCCTCTTTTTATTTGATGTTGATAGAGCAAGTAGAACCGGAGATATGACAGTTTAAACTTGGAGCAAACAAACATGAGTAAAAGTATGAAAATGAGGTGGGTCCTTTTCCAAAATGGAAAAACTGTCCGAATCTGTGGGTTCTAATCCACAGACTGCATTAGCATTACAGGTAAGGGTGAGAATGACCCCCACCTGAACCGGATGCGGAAGCAGGGAGGACCGGAGTGGGGTGGTGGTGAGAAAACTGGAGAAAACGCTTATGTAAAGATATGCTTTTATGTCAAATATTTGAGTGTAGTTTTAATTTATTCCAATTTTGATTTTATATACCGAATATTAGGAACAAATATTCACTTTTAAAGTCTTTGAAAAAGTTTGTTAAGCATCTTTATGTTATTTATGCAATAAATTATATACATTTTTCAAATCGGATTTTATATTTTTTGTGTGTTTTTTGGCCTTTTGTGTTGATGTAGTAGGTTAAAGTGAAAAAATAATAGACAGATGGTATAGATGAAGTTGGAAAAAAAAAGATACCAAACATGGGTATAGTGAACATTTCTTTATCTAGTATATCAAGGCAAAGTCAGGAGTACTCAAAAATGGCCAAAAGAGGCTCAGACCCCTGAGGGTTACAGTTCAGTCAGGTGTACTTTTGCTCATGTTCTGGCAGATTTTCGTAATGTGTACTTCGAATGTACACATAAACAGCTCCCAAATTTTTGAGAAGCAAAATGTTTTTTCGGGAGTTTTCCTCTATTTCCATTCACTTTTTTTCCTTTCTTTATTTATTAAATGTGATCTCAGCTACATTTCTACACCTTTGTTCTTTTGAGCAACAGGCTGAATGAAAACTATTCTTTGACTCTCAGACAGCACGTGTTTTCATGTTCATACAACGCTAGCTGAAGAAAAAACATTTCTGAACACTGCCTATTAAAAAAATGTACACAGCTGCATGACTGAAACATGCAGTCATGGAGCTAGATAGCTTTGCAACCAACTTTCAGTTCTTAGCAATATAATTTTCATAGCATGCCAAATCCATGAAGGTAGGACATCAAGTTCTTTTTTATGACTTGGACTTTATCAATTTTTTTTAAAAAATACAAATATATAGAACATACAAAATATGCAATTCCACACCTTAAGCCAGTTGTTAATGCAAGTACACTGAGGACATGTGGACAATATCAAACAAAACAAAACATAAAAACAAACAATAAAAACGATGCCAACAGTACACATATACAAGGTTACAGCAGACATTATTAATCACGGAGTCAAATTCTTGAGCTGGAGGACATCAAGTTCTGAATGTACTACATGAAATTAATATTTTTTAAAGGTTACCTGTTGTGAATTTTCATTGGTAGCTATATCATGCTAGCGGTTCAGTCCAGCAACTTACGACATTGGCTGCTCTCCATATGTTCTGCCCACGTGCGTACTTCACATAACAAAAAGTCTAGTGTGATGCATTTATGGCATTTTTTTTTTTTTTTTTTTTTTTTTTTACGGAATTTGCATCTCTTTTGGTTATAAGTGATGCACAAATCCCAATTAATGCTGTAAACATGACCAGTACAGGTACATTTTAACCCATAAAAACCCAAACATCCACTTGCGACCAATATCACTTACTGATATAAAAAGTTAAATACCTATTGATCCACTAATCATGTCAATAAATGTAAATAATTGGTTTAAAATACAGTTTGTCATCTTTTCATGGTTATCAGATGTAACCCATTTGGACGTTCAGAGGCTCCGTAGTTATTTATTTATTTATTTAGAACATGCAAAGAAACTAAATAAATAGAAACGAAGTGAAATAAGACAAAAACAAAATAACATTTAAATGAACAGAATCTATCTTCAAGTACGTGCAAGTCTGAATTTTGCATGGTCAAAAAGGTGTAGGAAACAGTATAAACTTATTTAATCCAACCCCTCAAGTGCTTTTACACCTTTATCACTAATTTAATACAAGAATCAAACAATACATTTTTCCTAATTTTAACATCAACCACAACAAATACATAATTCAGTAACTGAATTATACGCAACAATATGATCATGGCAGTACAGTCATGCAAACAGACTCAACAATTCAACAATTTTCTTCAATAATTACAGCATATTTATCAGTACAACAGTATCCATAAACAAACAGCCTTCATTGTCATTATTAAATACTGTACCTCACAAGAATCAATTCTTTCTTTCTTTTTTAAAAACTGAATTATGTTTGATATTTGTTTTATTGCCACAAAAAATTTGTTCCACAATTTTACTCCAGAAACTTTTTGAACGTAGTGCGCACTTTACAAATCTTTAAATTTAACTTTCCTTTAAGGTGGAAACACCGTAATCTTTGATTCACCAGTAAAAAACCACCGAGTTTGATAAATGATAGTGGATAGAGACACTTGTTTATGTTCAGTAATGATATATTTTGCTGAAAAAATCCCTTTTTCTTCAGTTTTCTCTGTTTTTGATATAATCACCCTCAACTTTAACCCTTTCATGCATTGTGGTCACTCCAGTGGACAGTTCTTCTCCAGTTGTTCTCTTGTATATTCATAGGTTTTGTTGTTTTAGCTCCATATGAGCCAACACAGTGGACACTTATGCAACATCCCATAATACACTGCAATTCATACCATTACTATAACTTTGCTGTTCTTGATAAACCTGATCTGCAGTAGCATGTTTAAGTGTAAATCAGTTGTTATTTGTTGGACAAAAAGAGTTGTTTTTTTGCATATTATATGAGGTAATAACTAGCCTTAGAGTATGTTAAAATATGAGAAAACATCAAATTAGCAGCCTTAAAAAAGTTTTTATTTCATTTTCATTTTATTTTCTGATATTAGGTTTTAAATACATATTTCTTTACTTAAAAAATTAAATGCATGGACATTTTTGTAACTCCATGAAAAAAAAAAACTCGATCGCAATTTTTTTTATGCCTAAGGAGGTATAAAAACACTCCAGAAAAAAAAAAATCTTGACTAAGGTTCTCATAAGTCATGCATGAAAGGGTTAATCTGAGCTTTTATGAACATCTATGTGATCAGTGAATCAAATATAGGAAAATGCTAAATTTGTATGTAAAAATGCCAAATACAGAGCATATTATTAGAAAAAATTGTGATAAATCACTTAAGAAAGGTTACAAATAGTGGTAAAATTCATTTGGGAACTGCTACAAAATTATCTCTGGGTCTTTATGGGTTAAGGTAGTATTCTCTACAGAAGAGGTGCACAGTGTGAAATGAAACAGTGCCTGCTATAAAACTAATGACATGGTGTTCCTTTAAATTACAGTGTACATGAGTTGACAATACTGTAGAATGGCTGTGATCATTGATTGTTTTAGAGGGAGCAAATGATAATCGCAGAGACAGCACTTCTCTAGCCGAGGCCACGGTCTCTTCCGACCTGTTGAATGAGTGGCAGGCGTGATCACTGCAGTATTTAATGCCACTCGATGCCACGGATAATGTGACGTGGAGGGTGGCTTTCCCTGAGGAACAGCTGAGTGTTAAGACTAATTGGTCCCGACTGTCAGCGAGTCTCATTGTCTCATGGGCTTCTCCTCTGCCTTCAAGTCACTTTTCTTCACTAGAGATCTGAGAGCAGTCACCAGCTGGAACCACAGAAGAGAGTAAAGGAACTCACATTAGAGGGAAAAAAAGCACAGTTTGTTGTTGCTTATGTTGCTGGCCGATTTTAGATACAGTATGTGTTCCAGATAGAGCTTCAGATTCAGATGTTCATTTCATGAGCCTGTGAACTACTAAAAAATCTCTGATGAAATATTGATTGTTTGCTCGGGTGAAAAATTGTTATTCCGAAGAACATTCAAGTTTTACTGTAGCCTCTGGTACGACTTTGACCAAACTTGCTTCTCTGTAATATGCTTTTGAAAGTAAAATCATCAGTCTGTTCTAGATGATGCAGCAGTTTCCAATAGGATCCTGATTAAGAAGATTCCCTTATGGGTATCTGTCCTGAAGTTAAATGCATCAAGGAGAGCATGCACTGCAAATTATTTGGTTCTTACCAAGATAAAAAAAAAAAAAAAAAAAAAGCAAAAAAGGTAGATTTAGAAGTGTTAGATAACACTGGGTTACAAAAAAATGTTTTTTGCAAGTTGTCTAGGTTTTTTCAACTGAATTAGGACCATTTTGCACCGCTAAATCCAAAAATGACATCTGTTTTTCTCAATCAGGTCAGGTTTTTTTGCTCATTTGATTTTGAAAAATTTGATCTTCTCACAAAATTGATTACATTTTTGTGACTTTATCAGTTGATTTTTTAAAAATAGTTCTCACCCAAAATAGGTTTTAAGAGAAAAAAAATCATTTGATCACTTGATTCCTGTTAGGTACAATGGTGTATTCACCGCAGATGTAGCAGAATACATCAGGCTTATTTTTGCAAGATCTTCTAGTCGAAGCCATTTCATTCACCTGTAATATTAAAAAAACTATTAATCATAAATTGGCAAAATTAAAATCTTCAGAACTCGTTTATTGCAAGAAATATGAAAGAATTTTGTATCATATGATGTGAAAATGCCCATAAATGTAAGCAAAAATGTTAAAAAGCCGATATGTAGCATAGTTCAGAAAGTTGACCTGATTGAGCAAAATTAATGTGATTTTTGGATTCAGCACACCAAAATTATCCTAAATCAGCTCAAAAAACTTTAACAATAAATTTGTTGTTGACCAGTGTAATTACCTCCGCCAAGGAACGGTGGAGGTTATGTTTTCATTGGGGTTTGTCAGTTTGTTAGTCTGTCTGTCTGTTAGCAAGATAACTCTAAAAGTTATGGACGGATTTGGATGAAATTTTCAGGAAATGCTGATACTGGCCCAAGGAACTAAAGATTAAATTTTGGTGGTGATCAGGGGGTGGGAGGGGCCACAACAGAGTTTGTTTATCTGTCTTTTAGCGAGATAATGCAAAATGTTATGGATGGATTTTGATGAAATTTTCAGAAAATGTTGGTACTGGCACTGATACTGATATAGTTTTTGTTGTTTTAAGAGTAAATTTGTTATTTTAAAATGGCAAATGTTATTTTAAGTATTCATACACATGCTTGTTACATTAGCTTATTATGGTAGCATATTATGTTTTCATTGGGGTTTGTCTGTTTGTTTGTCTGTTAGCAAGATAACTCAAAAAGTTATGGACGGATTTGGATGAAATTTTCAGGAAATGTTGATACTGGTACAAGGAACAAAGGAGTAAATTTTGGCGGTGATTGGGGGGTGGGAGGGGCTATGACAGAATTTTGTTGGTCTGTCTTTTAGCAAGATAATGGAAAAAATTATGGATTTTGCTGAAATTTTCAGGAAATGTTGATACTGGCACTGATACTGGTCTAGTTTTTGTTGTTTTAAGAGTAAATTTCTTATTTAAAATTGCAAATGTTATTTTAAGTATTCATACACATGCTTGTTATGTTAGCTTATTACGGTAGCATATTATGTTTTCATCGGGGTTTGTCTGTTTGTATGACTGTTAGCAAGATAACTCAAAAAGTTACGGACAGATTTGGATGAAATTTTCAGGAAATGTTGATACTGGCACTGATACTGGTCTAGTTTTTGTTGTTTTAAGAGTAAATTTCTTATTTTAAAATGGCAAATGTTATTTTAAGTATTCATACACATGCTTGTTATGTTAGCTTATTATGTTAGCATATTATGTTTTCATCGGGGTTTGTCTGTTAGCAAGATAACTCAAAAAGTTATGGACGGATTTGGATGAAATTTTCACAAAATGCTGATACTGGTACAAGGAACAAAGGATTAAATTTTGGTGGTGATTGGGGGGTGGGAGGGGCCACGACAGAATTTTGTTTGTCTGTCTTTTAGCAAGATAATGGAAAATATTATGGATGGATTTTAATGAACTTTTCAAGAAATGTTGGTACTGGCACTGATACTGGTCTAGTTTTTTTTGTTTTAAGAGTACATTTCTTATTTAAAATGGCAAATGTTATTTTAAGTATTCATACACATGCTTGTTATGTTAGCTTATTACGGTAGCATATTATGTTTTCATCGGGGTTTGTCTGTTTGTTTGTCTGTTAGCAAGATAACTCAAAAAGTTACGGACAGATTTGGATGAAATTTTCAGGTAATGTTGATACTGGCACTGATACTGGTCTAGTTTTTGTTGTTTTAAGAGTAAATTTCTTATTTTAAAATGGCAAATGTTATTTTAAGTATTCATACACATGCTTGTTACGTTAGCTTATTATGTTAGCATATTATGTTTTTATCGGGGTTTGTCTGTTTGTTTGTCTGTTAGCAAGATAACTCAAAAAGTTATGGACAGATTTGGATGAAATTTTCAGGAAATATTGATACCGGCACAAGGAACAAATGACAAATGATTTTTGGTGGTGATCGAGGGATGGGACGACTGATCTGCCTTGGCGGAGGTCTGCGCTCTCTGAGTGCTTTTCTAGTTTTTACATTTAACAATCTTAACTCAAGAAATGTTGTCAAGTGAATTTTTCTTTCTGCATGGACAGATATTTCACTTGTTTTGTGTACAGTTTTCCTCAGATTTAGTGTTTTTATTTTGTTTTTAGACTCCTCTTTTTTGCAGTGTGGGAATCTGAACTGAAACTCGTGTTTTATGTGTCAACCTGCGGCACCACTGGCTAACATACAGTGTTTCTGTCTCGCATGCATTTCTCTAGAGCATGTTGTGTACCTTGAGAAACTGATTCAGCGGCTGATATTGAGTGAATGTTACAGTCAGTAATGACTCATGATATGGTTGGGAGGGAGCTCTGAGATGGAATGTAGGAAAGAAACAACCAACCCCTGAGGGCTTGGAAAACATACTCAACCTTAATCCTCAGCAGAGAGGTACACAGCCCACCCCCCTACCCCCCATAGCTTCCCAAATCCCCCGTCAGCCCTGCATAAACTTGGCCCTTTGTGTTTATCCAAGAGGCAGTCACTGGTTACAATTAAACCATAAGTCTATGAATGAGCCAGTCTGAGATTAAATACCTTCATTCACATTCATATCCTTTCCACAAATTCTCTCCCGTTCAACCAAATGTCTTTAAAATTGTGACACAGATATCACATTGAATGAGTCCAGTGTACATTGGCTCCAGCTTGAGAAGTGTAAGGTTTTTAACCTCTGCCCCCAGTTTAATAATAACCCTCGGCCTAAAAAGTCACTTAATTAGAGAAATACCACAGAGGCACTCAGACAACCCTTGCTGAGCCCACTACCCCTCTTTAATGTGTCCATCAGCCCCTCCCCCACACACGTATGGACCATAAGCAGCTATAGCAAGGTTTGTGGGATTTTCTCCACCACCATATTTCCATAACCACCCATCCCACAGCTTAAACCTCTCAGTCTCAAACTGCCTACTCCCTGCCTGAAACTTGGATAAAAGTCGCCTCTTTGGCACCCGGCGCTATGCAGTGCTAGTTGCTTGAACAGCTGTGGGTGGCAGTTTTGTCATTTAAGACCTTTTTTTGTCGGAGCCAATTTCAACTTATCAGATAGTCATCTTTCACAAGTTGGAATATTTGCGGTACGTTGTTTTTCCACTCTTAGTTTGAAGTGCAAATTGACGCCATACCCGGATAGTATGTTGACACGGGGTTTGTTATCCGATACGTAGACGTGCTTTATGATTTAAATCACATGGCTTAATTAGGAAACTCAAATTATATCCATTCCTAAATGCTATGTTATTTAGATCCTTTGAACCAACTTGTATTTGTCCTTCGTACAGTCAGAACTGGCTTACAGTCTGGGAGGCATCCAGTCCACAGAGGGCTTTCATTTACTCACAGCATGCACACACACACACACACACACACACACACACACACACACACACACACATACACATAAATAGCCATATAACCATTACCACTTTACTCACTGAAACCTATATGCATCGCCTTAGAGTCTGTGCTTTTTCATGGTTGGCCATATTTAGCTTTGACGTAATCCGGAGTTGTACAATCGTGTAAACATAGTAAAACTCATCCAAACTGGTGACGCACAACTATAATCTGACACAATTCAAATATTTAATCTTATGCTAATGTCTCTATCTTCTTCACTTTTTCTCTTCTTTCAAAAATCCATCAGACATGCAGCGGTACCCATGAGATTCTTAGTCCTCAGATTTTGTCGGCGAACAGTTCATTGGGAAAGTATGTAGGTCAATCTGCTTTCCTCTTTATCTAAAGCCATTCAGTTATGTGGCAATATGATTAAAATTTCATATCTATATGATCAGTCGATGTCTGTCATCTTGTTTAAAGGGCTTAGTAGTCTAAAAGGCAATCAAGGGGGCAGGGGGGTGGGGGGTGGTATGAGGGAATTGCTGAGATCTCGTAGTCCATGTCTGAGTGCATTTTTATCTCTAAATATCTCTGTAGACCCATATGTCAGTCCAAACAGAGCGGGAAATAAAACATAAAACAGTAAATTCTACTTTTCTAAAGCAGGACTCTTGAGTTTTATGATATCTGAATGACACAGTGTGGTTCAAAGAGAGAAACTGTGCGAAACTAAGCCAGTGGTCCAGTCCCTGTGGTTTGTTGCTCTTTTATAACGTGTTGCCTGGACACGGTTGATCCTTTGCTCACTGTAATCCATTTTCTGGTGTTTAGTCAGTAAGCACGCAATGGCGTCCCTGTGCGTTATATCACATGCTCGTTTTTGCATCCTGCAGTATTTTACACAAGTGTCACAGGCTTGCAGCTCAAAACGGGGTGGCATGTGAAATGACCTGTCTGCAAAGTTAATCAATCAGGCAATTTTACGGGATTGTGATTGACTTTCCTGGGTCAGCAGAAATGTACTTTAATATCTGACTTGTTTACACTCCTTTTGATGTTTTCGTTCATGGTTTTTTGCTCTTTCCATGCACCGTCGGTACTGATTCATACTTTATTGTGCTTGTTTGGCGATGATCACAGTGCAGTCCAGAGGAAATATCTGTGGGTCAGACAATTGTTCCAAGCACTTTGTCAAACAGAGAGTGGGAATGTTTTTTCTTCATGAGACAAGCTGAGTGTTTCTGAGGTTGAAAAGTGAATATGTAAGGGTGGGGGGTGGGGGTGGGGGGTTCAGGAAAAGAAGCATCTGAAAGCTGTGATCTCCCTTTTTTTGGTGTTTCTCTCCCGGCCAACTTCTCCCCTCTGTTTT
This sequence comes from Sphaeramia orbicularis, assembly GCF_902148855.1. Classification (NCBI taxonomy): domain Eukaryota; kingdom Metazoa; phylum Chordata; class Actinopteri; order Kurtiformes; family Apogonidae; genus Sphaeramia; species Sphaeramia orbicularis. The sequence goes on along the minus strand of NC_043976.1, from coordinate 10,059,335 downwards.
TTTTCTTCATACACACAGCTGATGGCTTCAGTGCAGCAGATCAGAACAGCTCCAGTGTGTGTCTGTTACACACACACACACAGACACACACACACACACGCTGTAACGCTCCCCTCCGATGCGCTCTTTAATTCTCTGTAAATTCCACCAGTGAGTGAAGGGTTTGGTGTGTTGTGGTGTGGTGTGTGTGCATTCCTGCCTCTGGTAGCCTGACCATCTCGGCACATGTGAAGAGCGCAGACGGACAAGAGACGGACAGAAAAACAAAAAGATGAAAGCAAAGAGAAGAGTGAGAAAATAGGACGAGGGAAAGCCGGCGATTGTATGAGAGTATGGCTCTGGTGATGACGTGAAGCGGCGCACACATCTGGAACAGCTTGAGCAGCTGCACCTGAAGAAGAGGGCTCCTCTGCAAAGCCTCTGCCGGCACTTTCTCCTTCTCCCTCGTGCTCTTTTTTTTCTCTTGCAGTCTCTAAATCTTTTTTTCTCTGGTCTCCGCCTGCTGGAATGGTTACCCGCTGAGCATCAGCAAAGAAGAGCGAGTGAGCCGAAGCGAAAAAAGAAGAGGGAGAAAGCACAAGAGGACAGTAACACGGGAAAGAATTACTAGGCATGAGGTAGGAGAGACAAGTTGACAACCACGTTATGAGTGGAAGTAAAGAAGAGAAGGAGCATAAGTAATTTATAAAAAAAAAAAAAAAGGAGGAGTGGAAGAGAAACAGAGGTGAAGGGGGATTAAAAAGCCGGAATGTGCTGACACTGGAGACCTAAGTTTCTATCTGCGTTTGGCACAGTAAGTCCTGTCACTCCACAGGTTTATCCACACACATACACACACAAACACACACACACATACACACAGACACACCAGTTTAACAGCCCACACTTACCTGCTTACATACACCTACTGTTTGTTTTGGAGGATGATTCCAAGAGGCCACGCCAGGAGAAGAGAACACCATCCAAGGAGCTATTAACCCCTCTCCTCCTCACCCTCAGCTTGCCTCCCACCCAGCTTCCCATAAGTGCCCTCCCTCCCTCCCTCTTTCTGGCCCTTGCAACCTACCTGCACCAGTCACAACACGCTGGAGCTGGAGAGTCACACACACTCACATTCACAGTGAGGTGAGCCATCCTGGATTGCCCACAGAACACAGCAGCAGTCACACTGGCTGAGAGAGACTGAGGAGGTTCAGTGATCCGCTGACCCACAGGATGTCCAAAGCCTCCAGACTGGCCAGGCCCCCTTCAGCAGGGGCCGGATCCAAGCTGCCCTCCCCCAGGAAGGAATGCCCTGGCACTGCCGGTCGATCCCGGGTGCTGAGTGTGGGGGAAAAGCTAATGAGGGCAGGTAGCGACGGTATCCTGACCAGGCAGAAGTCTTTAACTGTGGCCGTGTCACGGGACAAAGCGCAAACCAATAACCACGCTGAGACCCAGGCCTCCAGCCAGAGTCCAGGTGAGAAGAGCCAGAACACGGAGACGGTCCTTCCCAAGAGCAAGATCAGCCCACCGAAAACCTCCGGTCAGCAGCAAGGCTCTGTGCACAGTAAGTAATGGACTCATCACTGTAGTTTAGCCACATTAGCCTGGCACTCATCCTCTTTTTAGCTGCTGTTAAGTGTTATCATATGAAAATACAAACTCTCATTTACAATTAGATAGCTTAAAAGTGTATGCCCACTTGAATACAGATGGACTATCATGATTGTTTGCAAAATTTCTGGTTAATTCTGAATTAAAATAGTTTTTTTTTTTTGTGGAAATTTTGAGGTGTTTTGTAACGCATTCATCGCTCACAATTGTTTTGGATATATTTGCTTAGTCAGTTTAGTACACAGGGGATCTTTTGATTATTTTGTACCCCCTGCTACTTCATTGTCTTGTGTACTGTACAGATTAAGATTCATTGATCTCTTTCCCGCCCCACGGGAAAGGGAAGGATGCTCTAGTCGGGCATATTTAACCAGCAGGCTCACAGGTGCATTAAAAAGTACCAAAGTCACAGTCAGGAATATGAATGTAAAGGCTTTAGTCTGGATGGAGATGACAGGAATGACCTGGATGTCTGTGACAGTCCCACTGCCTCTGTCTCTGTGGGGTGCAGATTAAGAAACGGGGGGTGTAGAGGTTGAGGAAAGTGGTCTTATCATTCCCTTTTGGCCTTCTCACCAGATTCCCAACTCTGCAGGACGGCAGCTTTCAAGCTTTTGTCAGGTCACACTCATCTCACACTCTGAGAGGCAACTTGAATAAGATCGTGTGAAATTTCATATGCTCTATGGATATACTGTTAGTAGTTTGATTGACAGACAGTCTGTTTCGCCCCCCCCCCCACAAGTTGAAATGTTTCTAGTCACTTACAGCTGAATCACACTTGACTGTTCAGCTTGTATTCAAAGGCAGCAGTCGGGAAGTGTGTGTGTGTGTGTGTGTGTGTGTGTGTGTGTGTGGGTGGGTGGGGGGGGTTTAAGTGCGGGGTTGACGTAGATGTAGACAACGGTTTTGAGGCAAGTGAGAGAATGACAGAAAGAGGTCAGGAATGCGAGCAGGGCATGCTGGGAAATCAACAGGTCTCGAGCTGTGCCTGTGTTTGAATCCCTCCCTCCAGTAAAGACAGGTTAGGGGTTATAAGAGGGCAGGTTTGTACTGGAAACCAGATGTTCTTGTCTGTGCAGCTTCCAGTTTCTTCTTGCTAAAAAATAAATGGTCTTTCTCTTGAGTTCACTTCCTGTCTCCAGGGTTGGGGGTCAGTTCATTTGTTCTTAACATAATTCAATGTTATTAAAATATCTTCAAATTAGACCCATGAGTCTTACATTTCTGGACTTTAGAAGAAACAGGAAGCCTTCTTTTTGAGGCCGTGGAAAGTGACATAACCCCTATTTTTGCGTTTGATATTTCTGTCTTCGCTGTCTTGTCTTCTCTCACAATCCTCACGTCCTCCCTCGCTAATCTCTTTTCTTTTGCTCACTTTCTCCTCTCTTTGTCTCGCGTCTTTCCAACACCCTCTCCACTTTTGTTTTTCGGCTGCATCTCTCTACTTTGCATGTCTTCTTTTCGGTCGTGTTTTGACAACGGCTGAATCACTTATTGAAATATGCCACCCTCGCCCTAACACACACACACACACTCACATAGAAACACACAAGGCTATCAAAAGGAATAATTCAGCAGTGTGTTTTCTCTGCATTTTGCTTATGTCCTTGTAGGCTCTTTCAATCGCGCTTTTGTCTTCAGAGACAGCAAGAACTTCGTTTATTTCTACTTATCGACAGTAACTTTGAAGATCCACATTGTAAAGGCCAACTCCAACAGTCCACTACAACGGAGACTCCCTAGAAACTAGTTGTACAGTAGATTGGTCCCTCAGTCCTTTGATATTGCAAGCATGTCTTTGCCTTCTTGGAGTCATATACTGTTTAAGTGTTTGGATCTTAAATAGGCCAACACAATTAAATACCGTTTCACTGCAGCTTAATGGGAAGCTCATAATATTCCCCATCCATTTATGACTTGTATACAAGTAAAGCTGTTTAATGAAATGAGGGTTCAGACTTTTCCAGGTCTCCATCATATAGAAACCTAAACCAAACTTAATGGCATTTACAGGGCATGACGGCAGCTAAAGCACAGGCCCACAGGGTCGGACAGAGCTGATGCACACAGCGCTGGCAGACAATAAGTGCATATGACAGGTGACATTTCCACTGTGTGAAAGCTTCACTGCTGACTGCTGCCCGCCAAAGGGCCCAATTTCAGTCTGAAAGTGGCAGCTTCCACTGAAAGCAAAAATCCCTTTGACATTTTCTGTCCAGAGAGGGTATAATACGGGTCTCAAGTACAGGTTCAAGTTCTGCTTTCTTCAGATACTGCATGACACTGCATCAAAGCTCTGCAACATTTTAGTGGATGTACATGCAATTCGTGTTTTGTTGGGTGAACACTTTTTCTGATCCCATTATGTTGCGGTTTAGCAGTTAAGCCAACTTTGCTTGGTTACCCTGTGTTTTTTTCTTTTATTTTTCTTTATCAATCTTCGCTGGCACCTTTGCTGCATCACAGGATATGCCTCATTAACCCATAAAGGCCCAGTGCTACTTTTGTGACTTTTTGTTCTCTATATTTAACTTTTCTTTAGTGATTGTTCACCATTTATTATAATATTATCCTCTGTATTTTGCAATTTTTCAGTGAAAATCAGATGTTTTCTAACAACTGTGTGAACATTTAAATAACATTTTTCTGAAAATATTCCTTGTCAATGTGAAGCCCTGTATTTAGGAGATATGTCATGTAATAACTGGACTGGCACTGGCAATCTATAATCCAAATTCGGTATGAATTCAACCAATAGTTTTGCTGCTACAGACATGTGAAATTTCATCCATTATAAGTAAATGGGGTCAAAAAAAGATTTAAAAATTCATAAAACTCTGTGGGACAAATAATGCCAATCACTATCATATTTTCTGGAGTTGTTCAGCGATCAAATCATTCTGGGAACAGCTGTGTGAACATTTAAATAATATTTTTACTGAAAATATTCCTTGTAAATGTGAAGCCCTGTATTTAGGAGATATTTCATGTGATAACTGGACACTGTAAGATAAAAAAAAAAAAACCTGTTGTTAATGCTTTTGGCAGCAAGTAAAAAGACTATCACTAGAAAATGGTTAAAGCCTGAAGCACCCACAACAGAAGAATGGATCGATATCGTACAGGACATTTACATTCTGGAGAAATTGACATTTTGTTTTAAGGGTCAAAGGGAATCTTTTGTCACTATTTGGTCAAAATGGACAAACTATGTTAAATTTGTAATGGATGTGAATTGAATAAATCAGTGATATGAAAACATTTATATGATATACATTTCTGTTTAGGTTAATGTAAACATACACACCTTAATGTGTTTTATCTTGTTGATGAAGTCTCCTCCAGCCTACTTTTCTTTATTTATTTTATTTGTTCTATATTTGACTAAAATCCTTGGATTAGCATTTTCTTCTTTCAAATTTGACGTGTGAATTTTGAATTATACCCGTAAGGGAAGTTTTGTATAATTTGCTTTTCCAGATAAACAAAGAAAAAAAAAGAAAATAAGATATTGTCTTATATTTAATTCACTGATCATGTAGATGTTCATAAAAGTTCAGATTAAAGTGGGAGGTTATTATATCAGACACAGAGGAAACTGAAGAAAAAGTGACTTTTTCAGCAAATCTATCATTAACTGAACATAATCCAAGTGTCTCCATCCACTGTCATTGATCCAACTCCATGGGTTTTACTGGTGAATCAATGTTGTAGAAGATCACAGTGTTTCCACGTTCACTACGGAGCCTCTGAACGTCCAAATGGGTCATATCTGATGACCACGAAAAGATGAAAAACTATATTTTACACCAATTATTTACATGTATTGATAGAATTAGTGGATCAACAGGTATTAAACAGTTTATATCAGTAGTTGGTTTAGGTTGCCACAGTGGTTGTTTGGGTCTTTATGGGTTAAAATGAATGAATCAGCAAGGTTCCCTCCCCTCCCACTCAGTATTCAAGTATGTCATACCCCTTTCATATGTGGAAGAAAGACCCACAAAATCTGGCTTTTGTCTTCAGTGTGAAAGAGTAAAATCAGGTAGAGTTGGTATCCATTTCTCCATCAGGTGACGGAGTATTTTCTAGCTCCAGGTCTGATTGGCATTGATAGGAGGTTATGATTATTCAGCCCTCTTTCAATATAATGTTATGGTGCATATTATCAGTGCAACTCGTGTCCAATCAAGCCACTAAAAGATATAAAATTATAACTACCTAACATGATTTATTTGATGCTTCCTGCTCATCCCTGTTTTGTGACACTGAATGCCAAAAACAACAAAACAGAGCCAAACTGGCAATGTAAAAGGAGACAGTCACCTTTTTTTAAATAGTGGATTTACATTTGTTTTTAAACTTATAAGACAAAAAACAATATAACAGGGAGCTACTGGTATTCAGCAAACTAAAGGTGCTCATGGAGACAAAAATCCTGGCATTCACTTGGTTAGAAAATTTAGAAAATTTAAAAAGCCATTATTTCGTGAGGGCCTGTAGATTAATACATAGGGACTTTAGTAAAAAAACACACCAACGCGTGTCTTCACCCCGAAGAAGGCGCATGCCGACACGTGTTGGTGTGGTTTTTACTGGATGGTGCCTGGATTTTTGTCTTTTTCCAATTATTTACACTAATGTTTGGTGTAAAAACAGATTTAACCCATAAAGACCCAAACACCCATTGGTGACCAAAATTATTTACTAATATAAACTGTTTAACACCTGTTGATCCACTAATCCTATCAATACATGTAAATAATTGATGTAAAATACAGTGTCATGGTCATCAGATATGACCTATTTGGACGTTCAGAGGCTCCGTAGTTACCATGGAAACACTGTCATCTCCTACAACATTGATTCACCAGTAAAACCCATGGAGTTGGATCAATGACAGTGGATAGACACACTGGGTTAATGTTCAGTTAATGATAGATTTAACTGAAAAAGTCACTTTTTGTTCAGTTTTCTTTGTTTTTGATTAGGCATGTAACCATATGAAAATTTCATATCACAGTTATTGTGACCAAAATTATCACGGTTATCATTATTATCGCGGTATTGTAGAAATTGTGCTCAAAATGTTCAAGAAGTACTAATACACACACTGAAATAATTTAACCAAGTTGTATTTTGAAAAAACAACAACAACAACAACAAAAACAAATAAAATAATTGGCGTAATGCACTTTCTATTGGCAGAAACATTCAAATATTAACCCTTAGTGGTCTGAGCCTATTTTTGCCGTTTTTCAGTACTTGTGATTTTGCCTTTATTTACTATATAAACAAATGTTTACTATACCCATGTTTGGTATCTTTTTTTTCAACACAACTTCACCTATCTCATCTGTCTATTATTTTTTCACTTTAAACTACTATATCAACACAAAAGGACAGAAAACACAAAAAATATATATAAAATCCAATTTGAAAAATGTATATACTTTATTACATAAATAACACACAGATGCTTAACGAACCTTTTCAACGACTTTAAAAGTGAGTATTGGTTCGAAATATTAGGTATATTCAAATAAAATTGTAATAAATTAAAACTATACTCAAATATTTGACATAAAAGCAGATCTTTACATAGGTGTTTTCTGCGGAAAAGTGCAGTAATAAAACACAGTTATCATGATAATTAGAATTTAAAAGGTAAAACTAAAAGTTGGCAATTTTACCGCGGTTTATCGTTATACCGGTAATCGTTACATCCCTATTTTTGATACAATAACCTTTGAATTTAGTCTGAGCTTTAATGAACATGTACATGATCAGTAAATTAAATATAGACAGTATATGATTTACACTGAAAAAAAAAACAAAACTCAAAATAAACAGCATAATATTACAAAAAAATAACTTAAGAAAGGTTAAATATAGAAAAACATTCATTTGGGAACTAAGACAAAAGTACCACTGGGTTTTTATGGGTTATTCTGTTATTCCAGCATAATCTGTTGTACAAAAGCAACCAGGAAAAAACTCAGCAATAGACAAAAGCATCCGAGAGGTTAAAGTCTGGGAAGGCTTTACCTGATAATGACCTAACCTCTCTCTTGCTCCCCTATCAATCTTTGCTATCAGTAAACCTCAGAGTCTTTATGTCTAGACCAACTCATCTAACCACACAAGTCCTTTCATCCCCTGCCCCATCATGCAGGGATTTGTTCATAAGATACTCTTTAGATAAAGTCACTGCTCAGATTTTTGGATGACCTAACCTTCTGGTGATTGAGAAGGTGAGTCAGTACAAGACACTGAGAATGCTGTGGTTAGGAGGGGAGTTTCATAATGATCCTCATTTCACATCCAAGCACTGACACAAGAACGTGTGATTTGTTTGTTCTTGCCTCTAACTTTAATTTCAACATCACTATGAGCTGTGTTGCTTCAGCTTGTTTTCAAATAACAGATGTTATTAAAACATTCCTGTGTTGCTTCAATTGTTTGCTATTTACATGTGTACCCATACTTGTTGACAACAGCATTAATGACATATAGATATGAATCATTGGTCCATTTCATGCTGTTACATGTTTATTGTATAATACAATATGTCTGGTTTGCACAAGCTGTTTCTTCTTATAGCCTTTGAGTCATGTGTATATGACATGCTTTTTTTCAATGCATGCTGTCCAACTGCCCTTTTAAAAAGAAAAACCCAGCTTAGTGAAATGGGAATGAGTTTAAGGATTGGGATGTGATCACCCATCCCTTTGACACTGAAGCCAAAAATAGGGATTACATTAATTGCACCGCCTCGTAACTCTTTAAACCGCCTGTTGTCTCTGGTTTTTCCTCATCTTTGACAACTATCAGAGTCGAAGAGTTAAGTAGACAGATGTGTTCTCTCCTCATAAATGAGCAAAACCCAAAATGAGCAGATTCTTCATAATTTTTTTTTTTTTTTGGGGTTTTTTTATTTACAGTATCCTCCAATTATTGGCACTGTTAGTGGAGGCAGAAAAAAAGAAGCTGTGAAAAAATGCTTTTGCTGTTTATGAAAATACTTTAGTTTTCATTAAAATATTATTATTAGATAAAATGTTGATGTTAAATGAGTATTTCTCCAAAACATATACACAGTTCATCATAAGTAGGTAAGCATATAGCACCTTGTAGCATTGCATTATATAATAATGGTGCGATATGTAATAATTTAATAATTTTTCTCCTCATTATGTAATGACTCCACATTTTGTCATAAAATTATTTCACACATTTTTTTAACAAACTTTGCCTCATTTTGTAATAACTTATACGTATTGTGTCTTCCAAATTTCAGTGCACCAGTACGTTTCTTGTCAGTTATACTTAATTAGTGCAGCTTTTGTCTTGCAAACACATTGTTCATTATAATGAATACAGTTACATGTGATTTAGGTTTGACCAATGAAACATCATACTAGTTTTTTTTAAATGAATTGTAATTAAGCTGGAACGCTTAATGTTGTTCTACTGGTGTGATGGTTTTTCTAATCAAGGCATCACTTTTGATGGTTTATTACATAATGCACCAAATTATTACATTTCCTTTAAAAAAAAAAAAGTGCTACACCCACATTTTGTAATAACTGTTGCAATATGTTATAAGTTATTACAAACTGTGGCAAAGTTTATTACAAAATGCGTTCAAGAATTTTATTACAAAATGCAGCATGTTATAAAATGTGGCGTCATTTCATAATGAGATGAAAAATTATTATATTGTTACATATTGCATCGTTATTACATAATGTGGTGCTACACACCATTCCAAACAAAGTACTTCACAAGATAAAACAAAAGAAAGCAATATTCACAGCATAAATACTTCATGAAATAGATATTGTTAGAATTTACACTGTGAAGATATGTATATAAATGCAACATGAAATCCAGAACTAAAATCCAATGCAATACAAACAATATTTACTATTTAAGATGCAATTAAAATCATTCAAATGTCAAAATACAAACCTGTAAAAGCCTGACTTTGCCTGATAAAGCTCCCCTAAAACCCCTGTGACAAGTATATTCACAGTTTGGCATTTTATCTGTTTGATTAGGAGCTCTTAGATGTGATCAATCATGACTTTTTGTTTCACTGGAGCAAAAATGGGATGAAATACACGCCATAGTGACTCATCACTGTGGGAAAGACGTGAGAACACGATCACCCAGTGTGACAAAAACTTACTGAGCTGCACAAATCAGGAAATGATAGAAAATCTGAACTACCTGTTTCTATTGTTAGAGCAATAAGTAACTAAAAGTCTGGTTCAAATGGAAAAAAGAATCTCCACATATCAGGACAGAGGTCAGTTGAATCATGGGAACAGAAAGTGTCCACATGTAACATCAGACACCACCTACCTCAGCAGAAGTTATTTGACAAGTCTGACAGAAAAAAGCCTCTGCTGTCACTCAGCAGTAAACTAAAGCACTTACAGTTTGCCAGACATTATTAAGACTTAAAGTGGGACAAGGTTAAAGAGAAAAGCACCTCATACCCACGGTGGAGTATGGTGGTGGATCTTTGATTCTGTGGAGGCCAGAGTGTCTAATGAGGACAAGATGTCAGGAAAAAAACACCAGTATAAGGTACTGTGCAAAAGACTTAGGTCAACTCTAGGTTTGTTGTTTTTGCAGGGTTGAAATGAGCATATATATTTATTTCTCACTCTCTTTTCTTCAGATAAAACAAGAAAATACAGAAAACAAGTGGTTCCAGGCACAACAAACCCCACCCCTCGCACGTATTGTAGCTTATTTTGGCATCAATCCAGCTGATGTCATCATGTCTATACGTGTGCTGTTATCAGAATATCAACTGCCTCTATATATGTGCCAAGTTTGAAGTAAATTGAAACAAAATTGATGTTTTTATGTGACATTTTGCCCATTATAAGTAAATGGGAGGAAAAAAAGATATTAAAAAATTCATTAAAAATTTGAAATTTGACCTACTTTTCCCAAAATGTAGTGAGATCTATTCTGAGTCATTGGCAATCTATAAACCCAGTTTGGTGTGAATTCAGCCAATAGTTTTGCTGCTACAGACAGGTGAATTTTCGCCCATTGTAAGTAAACGGGATGAAAAAAAGATCTAAAAAAATTCATAAAAAATTTTAACTTTGACCTACTTGTCCCAAAATGTAACAACATCTATTCTAGGTCACTGAGAATGTGTAAACTCAATTTGGTATGAATTCAACCAATAGTTTTGCTGCTAGAGTGTTAAGAATCAAACAAAGAAACAAACAAACTAATTGAACCAAAAACAACATCCCTTGCCTTCCCTTTGGGGGGGGGGGGGATAAGAAAATCCAGCTTTAAAAATGAACAAAATGGGCTCTGAAGGTTAAAGTCAGCATCTAGTGTGACCCCTGACCCCATGACAAGAAGAACAGTTAGAAAAAGCCTTTGAAAGGAGATAAAAATGGGGTCACAATTCAGGAACCAGGAATGTACGGTTTTTATTTTTATTTTATTTTATTGTATTTCTGTTTTTATTTTTTATTTTATTGTATTTCAAATTTCATCGTATTTCTTGCACTTCAAAAATTCTATGCATAATCAAATATTTTAATGTGCGCTGCTTTTATTTTTATTTTATTGTATTTCTCTCAAATTTCATTGTATTTCTTGCACTTCAAAAATTCTATGCATAATCAAATATTTTAATGTGCGCTGTTTTTATATTTATTTTTATTTTATTGTATTTCTCTCAAATTTCATTTTATTTCTTGATGTATAATCAAATCTTAATGTATTTTAATATTGTATTTTTTCAATCAATGTGAAGCACTTTGGGCTACAATTTCTGTATGAAAGGTGCTATACAAATAAAGTTTTTTATTATTATTATTATTATTATTATTATTATTATTAAAAATCTGTATTAGATTAGTTAATTTAGTTTTATTTCAAGCACACAGAATCATCAGATAACAAAGAACCATACAACATAGTCAAACTAAAATTTTTGGTGCTCGAAAAGGAGTGGGAAGAAGTATAACTTACAAACTCTCACCCCCTTTTTACAAACTAATAATTAAATTAAATTAAATTAAGCCTATTGTAAAACATCAAGAAATGAATACAATAAATCCCATATTGTCTGAACAGTTGTTTTTATTGTTACCTTAGAAATAGCTGTTCCATCTGCAGAGGTTGGCTGTTCATTATGTTGCACCGCTATGTTTCTATGGCAGCTCAGAGGGGACTCCCACCTTCCTTTTTCCATGTTAGAGTGGGTGGCATCCAGCGTTAATCCGTCATTACCGACTATGTTGGTTCATGTCTGTTCTTTATTTGTATTTAATGCTTTATTAGACAGAGACGGTACTCACAGAGTTAGCCAACAGAGCTAATTCTCATCTCATGTCTGCAGCCAGATGTTAAAAGGCAGCTTAAAACAGAAACGAGGAAGAAAAGGTCACAAATAATCCAAAACATTAATAAAACAGTGAAATACATCCGTTAAAATGCAATATGTAACAGATGTTATCATAGATGTAGACCCAGATTTATATCTAAAAATTACATTTCGATGCAATTAGGGATGTAACGATTACCGGTATAATGATAAACCATGTTCAAATTGCAGACGGTTAGTATTACCGCTTAAATTGTAATTATCATGATAACCGTGTTTGATTACCGCACTTTTAGGGGAAAAAAATGCCTATGTAAAGATCTGCTTTTATGTCAATATTTGAGTATAGTTTTAATTTATTACAATTTTAATTTTCTATACCTAATATTTGGAACCAATATTCACTTTTAAAGTCTTTGAAAAGGTTCATTAAGCATCTTTATGTTATTTATGCAATAAAATATATACATTTTTCAAATCGGATTTTATATATATATATATATATATATATATATATATATATATACAGGGGTTATATATATATATATATATATATACATATATATACAGGGGTTGGACAAAATAATGGAAACACCTTCACCTCAAGATGATAATTCCCCAATCCATACAGCTAGAATTGTTAAAGAATGGCATGAGGAACATTCTAATGAAGTTGAGCATCTCGTATGGCCGGCACAGTCCCCAGACCTCAACATTATTGAGCATTTATGGTCAGTTTTAGAGATTCAAGTAAGACGTGGATTTCCACCGCCATCGTCTCTAAAAGAGTTGGAGGGTATTCTAACTGAAGAATGGCTTAAAATTCCTTTGGAAACAATTCACAAGTTGTATGAATCAATACCTCGGAGAGTTGAGGCTGTAATTGCAGCAAAAGGCGGACCTACACCATATTAAATTATATTTTGTTGATGTTTTAAGGTGTTTCCATTATTTTGTCCAACCCCTGTATATATATACAGTGCTTTTTGTCCTTTTGTGTTGATATAGTAGGTTAAAGTGAAAAAAATAATAGACAGATGATATAGATGTTGTGCTGAAAAAAAGATACCAAACATGGGTATAGGGTTAATATTTGAATGTTTCTGCCAACAGAAGGTACATTGTGCCTATTATTTTATTTATTTATTTATTTTTAAATACAACTTGGTTAAATTATTTCAGTGTGTGTATTAGTACTTTTTGAACATTTTTAGCACAATTTCAACAATATCACGAGAATAATGATAACGTTAATAATTTTGGTCACAGTAACCGTGATATGAAATTTTCATATCGTTACATCCCTAGATGCAGTACGTTGTTAATCCATATGTGTACAATTCTACTATTAAATAAATCAATAAAAAATACACCACAGCAGGAAGCAGGTACAGCTACGTTCAGTATTCGCGTTTGTCTGTTTATGAGTGAAAGAACAGTAGGTGTTTATTTCACTGACACATCCTGGCATAAATTCCGTTCTTTGGATGCTGGATTGGCTAAAAGTACCTCATCTTCTTTTCATGGTTCCTCTGCTTACTTTAGAGCTAGATATATAAATAATCTCAATCCAATTTTGTGAATATTTTTAATGAGGATAGGCGGTAATTGTGTGAGATTAATTACATCAAGAACCCATCGTATGAAACCAGTATTATGTCAATTGCATACTATTTCCAGATAAATATTACTGTATGTAAGCTGTGGACACATGAGCATAAATATACCATAATGTAGTGAGAGTGGCAGAAGCAGGACACAGCCCAGCAGAGCCACAAGGAACAACTGATGTGTGTTCAGAACCTTAGAATGAGCCATTTACGTCTGCAGAGACAGTACAGCAGTGTTTACCAGGATGCACCACCATGTTTTTAAAGACTTCTGCCGTCACAAAAACACAAAAACATCCAACTGCTCAGGATCAGTAGTATTACACAGGTACTCATACTTTCAGTAGTATTACACAGGTACTCGTACATTCAAATGCATTCTGTAGTATTACACAGATTCTCGTACATTCTGTAGTATTACACAGATACTCGTACATTTAAGTACATTCAGTAGTACTACACAGATACTCGTACTTTCAGTAGTATTACACAGATGCTTGTACTTTCAGTAATATTACACAGATACTCGTACTTTCAGTAGTATTACACAGATGCTTGTACTTTCAGTAGTATTACACAAATACTCGTACTTTCAGTAGTATTACACAGATACTTGTACTTTCAGTAATATTACACAGGTACTCATACTTTCAGTAGTATTACACAGATACTCGTACTTTCAGTAGTATTACACAGATACTTGTACTTTCAGTAGTATTACACAGATGCTTGTACTTTCAGTAATATTACACAAATGCTTGTACTTTCAGTAATATTACACAGATACTTGTACTTTCAGTAGTATTACACAGATACTCGTACTTTCAGTGGTATTACACAGATGCTTGTACTTTCAGTAATATTACACAGATACTTGTACTTTCAGTAGTATTACACAGATACTCGTACTTTCAGTAGTATTACACAGATGCTTGTACTTTCAGTAATATTACACAGATACTCATACTTTCAGTAGTATTACACAAATACTCGTACTTTCAGTAGTATTACACAGATGCTCGTACTTTCAGTAGTATTACACAGATACTCGTACTTTCAGTAGTATTACACAGATGCTTGTACTTTCAGTAATATTACACAGATACTCGTACTTTCAGTAGTATTACAATGATACTTGTACTTTCAGTAGTATTACAATGATACTTGTACTTTCAGTAATATTACACAGATACTTGTACTTTCAGTAGTATTACACAGATACTTGTACTTTCAGTAGTATTACACAGATACTCGTACTTTCAGTAGTATTACACAGATACTTGTACTTTCAGTAGTATTACACAGATACTTGTACTTTCAGTAGTATGACACAGATACTCGTACTTTCAGTAGTATTACACAGATACTCGTACTTTCAGTAGTATTACACAGATACTCGTACTTTCAGTAGTATGACACAGATACTCGTACTTTCAGTAGTATTACACAGATACTCGTACTTTCAGTAGTATTACACAGATACTCGTACTTTCAGTAGTATGACACAGATGTCAGTGCAAAGGAGGCTCACATATGTATTCACATCCAAAAACATACATCCTACTGTTTATTTACAGCAAATATGCAGACCAGTAGTTTAGATTTTGTGTATGTGGTGCATATTATGGGATTTCAGACTCAATGTTTTGCTTTTTTTTTTTTTTGTGCTAATTTTCACTAATAGGCGTCAATATTCTTTCAGGTCAGTGTATATGGACTGTTTACAGGTTTCTGGCACAGTGTAGTGTCCCTGAATACTTTTTATATATTGTCGAAATTTGAGTTTTTGTTACCTTTGTGATTTCCAGGCTTTCTATTTTTGACCGAGCTCACAAGTCCGTAAGAAGGGGGTTGATTTTAAGCAAACCTCCCTATTCTACTTTTGAATCCAGCAATCATGTACTGGTTCAGCCCATCATGTCAGTAACCCTTCTGCACAGCACGAACACCACCTTTTACTGTGTAGATTCATATTATTTACTTAAAATTGACTCATTGACTTACTACTCCTACATCTGATATGAAGAATTCTTCCCATTTACTATTATGAGAAGTTTAAATGTATCTGTAAAAAGTCACATAGTTTGTAAATAATCAAAGAAGAAGAAGCGCAGTGGTAAAAGATGTGGGTGGAAAAGTGTTTTGTAGTCACTGACATTACTTCCCCTTAATCCACTCACACATTTCATCCATTTGGAGAGTCTTTAAAAGTTTTAAAGGAACTTTTCTTTTGAATGCCACAGGGGAGGAAGTGGCAGTACCTTGATGTTTTCTCAGCTGTGGGAGACGACTCACCTTTGTCCTTGTCTTGTCAATAAGTACCCAGTGACTATAGAGAAATCCAATGAGTCATTAGAAGCTTGAGAGTAGGTGAGTTAATGGTGTGTTCACGGACCGGGGGTCTGTGTTTAAAAATGAGCAAACGTGACTCATCTCTCAAACAGAAACAGACAATAATCGGGCCACTGAGCAAGAAGAAAGAGCCTCAGTTATGTGACTCCTCGTGAGTGTGTATTGTAAATCCCTCTGTTCGGTCTGGTGTGTTTTTCTTTCGGGGTGTAGCTCGGGGCAGTGTTGCTTCTTCCTGATTCCTGGGGCAGTAGGTTTTTTTTTTTTTTTTTTTTAAAGGAAGATAGCTCAGGGGATTGTCTTTTTTTTTGCATGTCAGATTAAGGATAAAACAAAAGCATTAATCTCGTCTGTGCGTACCCAGTGTTTCCAGTTGTTGACATCAGAAATGATTTATTATAACCATGTCGTTTGCAAATTTACTACTCACTGTGGCTTGTTAGTTTGGCTTAATTCCAGTGTAGCGTTCAGAGCTAATACTGCAAATGTGGCATGAAATTCCTTCAAATCAGACATCTCACTACTGGATTATTTTTTCTTTTCTGTTTTAATGTAACGTGTGTGTTCCAGCCCAGAGCGTAAATGTGGTTAATTCACCCAACTGGGGGGTGTAAGCGGATGTAAGGCCTCCCTCAGGGTTTCCTCTGAAAGAGTCGACAGAGAAATCAATATGTCTCCACCTCCTCTTTTACTTTTCCCTTTTGCCCTTCAGGCAAATGTGATGTGGTGTATGGATTTGTGTGTGTGTGTGTGTCTGTTTTTCTGTCTGTTCCTGTCAGAGTAAAAGCACAGCACACTCCCTCTGTATTCACAAAATGTTTTATACTCACAAAAATTCACACACTCTCAAACTTTTATCTCTGCAGTTCAGAGGATGTAAATAGAATCTCCCGCTGTGCTTATTTCTTAAACATTGACATGCTGTTTCAGGGAAGTGGATTTTTAATTAACATTACATTAATATTTAGAGTTGCTGGTAACCATCTTTGATCAGTTTTACAGATAGATTATTAGGTAGAGGCTGTTAAAATAAATGTTGTCTCTTTGTATCTTTCTGATAAGAGGAAGATACTTACAGAATCCCTTTTAAGAGAATATCTCTACTGGCTTTTGTGGTGCAAGCTGCAGAAAAAGAAGAGATGATATCAGATTTAAGAGTAGAAGGCAAAAGATACATGGGCAATGACACGCAACAAACCAGGGCTCAGACTGGAGCCGTTGTGGTTCATGGTTAGCACTCTTTAACCACTTTGCATGAAAACAAGTAGTCACAATGAAATAAAGGACAAAAGTTCATGAAAAAACCACTGACAGATCGTATCTAACTTTTTGCAGCGAAGTGATAAAAAAAAAGCGGCTCTTTGAATGAATGAAGTTGAAGTAGTACAGTAACGGACGCTGACCTGGTATTTGATCTCAGTGTATGATGACCACATGATCCTTCACTGGGAGCTAATGTAGGCTCTGTCAGATGACTGCGGCATGTGATGATGCTGCCAGCACGAGTAAATGTCAGCAGGTTGTGTTGTATTATCACACTACGGTCTTTAGATTCCAGAGTGATTGCAAAAAGGCTGCTTTTCGTGAAGTATTTGTTCTAGGTTTGTGTTGGAGATGAAATTTGACCTTTAGTCCTGGAACTGAATTGTGTCCTTCTCGAGAGTGTTTTCATTACCTTAAGCCACAACAAGCATGATAGTAAAGCTCTTATCTGCAGCATTTGGAGAGTTAAACACTCGCTGACCTTTGGCTGACTCTGCAGACACACATATGTCATATACTCTATATCATATCTAAGATAGCATTGAAGTGACGGGAATGAAAGAATGTGACTGAAATTACTTACGTTTCCAGCTGTTTAAGCACATTCCAATGTATACAGAGTGTCCCAAAAATATATATACGCACTTTAAATTATGTTTAGATTATGTTTCAATTGTAATTGTGTGTTTTTAACCTGTCTCTTTTCCATTTTTGTAAAGCACTGTGAATCGCCCTGTGTATGAATTGTGCTATACAAATAAATCTGCCTTGTCTTGCCTTGCCTAAATAATTGTGAAGTAGGTGTTTATTAAACTTCATTTAATTTTCAAAATGAATTGAAAATAGAATAGACAAACATCACTTTATTGTTTTATCACTGCCTGTTCTCAAACTGACGTCCGTTCTGGTCCAGACACTGCTAACAACACCAAGCAATGGAATCACACACATCACCAAACAATTCACTCGGTATTTGTGTGCATTCACGTTCAGTGGCTGCTCTCAATTCAGCAACTGTTGCAGGTCTCATAGCGTAGACTTTGTCTTTTAGGTATCCACATAAAAAACAGTCTAGTGTGAGGTCTGGTGAACTTGCCAAACAGGTGGAATGGACGGAGCGGTTTCGTTGAATACCCTCCACGTTCACCAGACCTCACACCACTAGAATTTTTTTATGGGGATACCTAAAAGACAAAGTCTACGCTATGAGACCTGCAACAGTCGCTGAACTGAGAGCAGCCACTGAACGTGAATGCACGCAAATACCAAGGGAATTGTTTGGTGATGTGTGTGATTCCATTGCTTGGCGTTGTCAGCAGTGTCTGGACCAGAACGCATCTGAGTTTGAGAACAGGCGGTGACAAAGCAGTAAAATGATGTTTGTGAATTCTATTACATTTTGAAAACTAAATGAGTTTTAACAAACACCTACTTTACAGTTATTTAAAGTGTGTATACATTTATTTGGAACACCCTGTACACAATGGAATACATTATAATTATTATTTTATATTATTATATATTATTATAATGTAATAATAATAATAATAATAATAACAACAACAACAACAACAACAACAACAACAACTATTATTATTATTATTATTATTATTATTATTATTATTATTATTACTATGGAATAATGGAAACAGCTGGAAACATAAGTAATTTCAGTCACATTCCACATAAAAAAAGTCTAGTGTGAGGTCTGGTGAACTTGCCAAACAGGTGGATTGGACGGAGCGGTTTCATTGAATACCCTCCATGTGCACCAGACCTCACACCACTAGACTTTTTTTACGGGGATACCTAAAAAACAAAGTCTACGCTCTGAGATCTGCAACAGTCGCTGAATTGAGAGCAGCCATTGAACGTGAATGCACGCAAATACCAAGGGAATTGTTTGGTGATGTGTGCGATTCCATTGCTTGGCGTTGTCAGCAGTGTCTGGACCAGAACAGACGTCAGTTTGAGAACAGGCGGGTTGTAAATTCTATTACATTTTGAAAATTAAATGAATTTTAATAAACACTTACTTTACAATTATTAATTCCGCCAGGAGATATTGCGATGACTTTGCTTTGTGTGTTTGTGTGCGTGTTTTTCATGCATTTTCATGAAATTATCAGGAAATGTTGATACTGGCACAAGGAACAAATGATTAAATTTTGGTGATGATCGGGGGTGGGGGAGGGGGCAGATCTGTCTTGGTGGAGGTCTGCGAGCTGGTCCGAGTGCTTTTCTTGTTTAAAATGTGTACACATCTTTTTTTGGGACACCCTGTATTGTTTAAAAAAAAAAAGAAAAAAACATAACACCACTTTTTATTCCATTAAATGACTCCTTTCCTCCAAGGTCACTTCCCAATTCTGAAATGTTGCAATGCTCAGTGGAAGCACAGTCGCTGTTTGAGTTCTCCAGCAGACAGGAGCTTTTAAGGGCATTTCTTGAAAGCATAGTTGTGGTTTTTTGGTCTGTAAGAGGAACTGAGGAAACTGAAATTGTCATGTCTCTATTGACTGTTGTTGACAGAAATGGTGCTCAGTGTGTTTATGTCTTGGTTGACTCCTGACCCGTGTAAGGGGGAAATGGAAAAGGCTGCATATTTTGTTCACACTAGAAGTAAAATGCTGCATATTCCTTCCAAACCTTTTTGGATTTCTAAGCCTATGTATAGTATTTGCAGATGAAGTCTTTTATCCTCAGAGGTACTTTTTAATGATGGAGTGCAATTACATATAAAAAAAACAAAAAAACAAAACGCATTAAAATTTCTTAAATGCCTGGTTTGGGAGTTTGCAGTTCCAACGGATGCAACGTATAACCCTTGTGTTTTAGCCAAGGCACTGAGTCGTAAAGATTATTGATGATGTACACCATGTGATACGAGTGCTGAGCAGGATGAGGCGGCATTAAATCTCACTGATGTATAGGCCTTTTTCTCTAGCTCCCAGGACAGAGGGAGAGAGATGTAGACAGATGAAGAAGAGAAATTAAAAAGTTGCAGATGGAAAAAAGCCAGACGGTGCTTATTCAGTCTCTACGTTTTGTGCTATTTGGCTGCATCATTGGTATGTTTTGCTTCAGATTTATCCATATGTCGTATGTGTCAGTGTCTGTGCTGACATGTATCAGCCTGTATTCGCTTAATGGTCATCTGCAGTTGTACAGTCACGGAAAAAATTATTAGACCACCCTTGTTTTCTTCAATTTCTTGTTCATTTTAATGCCTGGTACAACTAAAGGTGCATTTATTTGGACAAATATAATGATAACAACAAAAATAGCTTTTAAGATTTAATTTCAGAGCTGATATCTAACCATTTTCAGTGTTTTCTTCATAATAACCAAAATCACTTCAGTTCTTCCATCAATATCTATGGCATTGTACTGACAAAAACAGTGCTTTTAGGCATTCCATGTTTTCTTTTCTGTCTGTTTTAGTCACATTATACACACAGGAGTTAGTACTTGATTGCAGAACCATTGTATCTGATGACTTTTGATGGTCTGATAATGTTTTCCGCGACTGTATACGCCTGTGTGGTTGTTAAGGTGGATTTAGGATAACCCTCTCTTACATTACCTGTTTCCTAAGAAGGCATCATTACAGCGCGGTTAATAGATGCTATTAGGCATGATTAAGACTTTAACGAGGAAGTGACTATTTTTGGTCATTTCCACATGCATTACAAGACAGTGACAGCAGCAGTTACAGTGAGGACAGTGAGGCACCTATCTTAGTCCAATGTGGTCTCCAGGGTCTGTAAGGTCCACCTCTGCATGAACAGTGACTGTACCTGCTTTGTTCGGTACCATGAAGTAATGGTACTAATGTAAGGAATGATGTTCAAAGGGAGAATATGTTGGTCTAATGTTCTAAAAGTGATGTTCTAATGTTGTAAAATGCATGTCCCTTTCACATTACATGTTTTTTTGCCACTTATGGGTAAGGAACCAAATATAGTAACTAGAGCCTGACCGATTAATCAGCTGGCCGAGTAATCGGGCCGATTATAGCGTATCACCAATTAATCAACATCGGCCAATATGTAGCCGATGTGGCCGATATATGAACTTTTTTTGCTGTGTGGAGATTCTTTTGCTCGCTGCTCCTGTGTGTGTGTGTGTGTGTGTGTGTGTGTGTGTGTGTGTGTGTGTGTGCTGCCCGGAGAATAAGAGGAACTTTAAAGCGAGCGTGCTTCTTCCATCATGGCCTGGTGAGACGTAGCTTGCGGGTCGCTGCTACGCCATGATGAAGGGTCTCTAATATACATAGCTCTGCAACATCTATGGTATTGAGCCTCACGCGCGTAAAGGTCATAGCCTTTGATCCTTCGAAGCATCTCAAAATCTTTCCGGTCTTCTGCAATTTTTAGAACAGTGTCACCTCCAGCATATTTGAATCTAGATGTCGGTTCAGTTGTCCAGGCGCCTCCTTTTTTGACTTTTTTCCTGCCAACTTTGTTGCAGAAAATGCAGTCTGGATTAAAGATGAATCTCTCGCTTTCATTAGAGGGGCACCTTGATGGACGACCAGTATTGGTTTCAGTTACGATGAAGAGGTTGACGAGGACGAAAGTCTTCTCAAATTTGATGTCAACCGCTTGTAGCATTCGCGATGATATCCCTGGTCCTCCCCAACTGTATCTGGAATTTGCGAACAGATATGGGTCATCCGATGAACAGAATCTACAGGCTCAGAAAGTCTTTGCTGTTTTATTTCTTTCAGCTTTGCCAGCCTCTCCTCTGTCAATGCTGTGAAAGCTAATGATGACGTGTCCGTGTAATGAATGATGCAGAGTTCAGATTCATGACCAGTGTCGGTGACACTCACGTCCCTCTTACGTTTCTTATGCGCCATTTTCATTCAGAATGGACACCTTAAAAGAAAAAAGAAGATGTAAGTACTTTTTTATGACAAAATAGAATTTGAGAAAATACTGTTCTTCAATTGATAATGCGCAGGTGAATCACTGAAAAAAAAACATGAAGCAGGGAATCAATTCTTGAGGCACCACTCAAAATTATTGTCTGAAACTGATATTTTTTCAATTCTAAAGTTGAAGAGATGGTCATAGGTTGTTATAATGTGGTTTATTGGATTGCTGGTACTCAAAAACATAGGTATAGACACCAAAATCACGTCTCTATCTGTCATATTTGCAAAGTTATGAGCCCGAACAGGATTTTTCGAGTCGCGTCGGCGGCCATTTTGAAAATGCCTACTGATGGGTAGTCCATCCCAAAATTTTGATGTTGGCATCATATTTTCTTCTTCAGGAAGGTCCAAGGGAATAAAAAATCATGGTCTAGTAATGTTATGGGGGGGGGTGCACAGTGACCCCTATTGGCCCATGGACTATAACAATTTTTAGAAAGATTTCACAAAATAAAGTCTTGCTAGGTCCTCCAATAAAAAACTAAAATGGGGTGCACACATGAGGATTTTCTAAATCTGAAGCGATTTTTTATCCGTTGCAGTTTTGATTGTACTATGTGTGGTGTGCTCCGATAATTTCAACACAGCACGCCACACACATAACGATTCTGTCCCACCACCAATCTAGGATCTAGTCCTCCAAGCCAGAACTCTTGCATGATCAAACGTGATCTAGCAAAAACTAACAACCACAAAACACAACATGCAACATGGAAGAGGACATACAAGAGGAGGGAATGATGGTGTTCTTGGGACTATTTTCGATGGAAAAATCCCGAATTTCTGCGGTCCACTGAACGTTGTGTTTCCGGTCGGTCATGCTTGTTTTTATGTACGCCTGCTTCCTTGTTCCTCAGTCAGCTCGCTTCGTGATTGGATACATTCTGTTCCGCATCAATTCACAGAGTCATGACTCGGGAGCTGTCGGCTTTCCGCACACACATGAAGATTTTTGGTCGTAAATATTGAACAAGTAAAATATTTCCAATAGTCTAGACAAATTCACCCTTACACCTCAGACCACAGGATAACCTCATAGTACAGTGGTTCCCAACCTTTTTTGGCTCATGACCCCATTTTAACATCACAAATTTCTGGCAACCCCAGACATTCAAAACGGAGACTTTTTTTTTTTTTGCTACAATTAATTTGTTTTTGATCATGTAATAGGTTGCTATACTATGCTGCAAATAAATGCTAATTTTAGATGACATTTAGTCTATATAATGTACATTACTATGGACGGAGGCAGAAAAGCCAGGTGTAGATTACTGCACAAAGTCAGAATTTTATTTTCCATCAGGATATGTACAGTCAGTTCAGCTTGTATTTACAAGGCTGACAATTAATACTGAACAAACAAGAACTGAAACTATGAATTATGAAAGAGCTGCAGCATCTGAAACGGACCACAATGAACATTTGACAGATAAACAGAACCACAGTACCCAATTTCAGCTTCACAGTTTGTCATGTCTTTTATGTATAGTGACTGTCTCTCTCAACTCACCATATATATATATATATATATATATATATATATATATATATATATATATATATATATATATGTATTATTATTATTATTATTATTATTATTATTTTTTTTTTTCCCCTTATTTTTAATTAGAAATATTGAGAAGATTTCAGCATACATTGAAATTACATTGTGGTCACATAACAAGTATGTGACCAATAACCAATCTTTCCATTCTCAACATTTCAGTTTTTCTTTTTTTTTTGTTAATAATAAACAAAACAATTGAACAGTGAACAATGGATGCATTGTTACATAAAGAAAACACACACGAAAGACCAAGAGACTTTGACCTCCTCTTTCAAAAGGAAAAAAAAACAAAAATAAATAATTAACCTAGAAGCACTCGGAGAGTGCAGACCTCCGCCAAGGCTGATCAGTGGCCCCCCCCGTGGGCCCCCCCCACCCCCGATCACCACCAAAATGTAATCATTTCTTCCTTATCCCATTTCCAACAAACCCTGAAAATTTCATCCAAATCTGTCCATAACTTTTTGAGTTATGTTGCACACTAACGGACAGACAAACAGACAGACAGACAGACAAACAAACAAACAAACCCTGGCAAAAACATAACCTCCTTGGCGGAGGTAATAAATAAAATATAAAAAGTTAAATTAATTAAATAAACAAAAAACAAGACAATTCCAGATACAGTGTCATTATATTGGCATTTCTTGTACATTTAGGGTTCCAACAGATTGTGTTTGGTAAGTGTAACCAAAAAATATCCACTTTGACCATAGATTTGAAAATTTGTTCATTTCTAAACGAAGGGAGAAGGTTAGTCTTTCCATCTGGTAAATTTCATTCACAATATCTACCCATTTTTCCAGATTAGGTGGTTCAGGTTGGAGCTAGTGCTTGGTCACAGCCTTTCTGCCAGCAGTTATTAAAATTCTATATCACCATATATTTTTTATTAAGTATGTTTTTTTATTTTATTTTTATCAATTACTTGAAATTTTAGGTGACCCCATTTGAATTCCAGGCGACCCCACGTGGGGTGCGGTCCCCACGGTTGAAAAACACTGTTACAGGATAATCTTTTTAAACATAAAATAATCTGGTGTTTGCCATCTTTGGCTATGAAGGGGGAAAATCAGGACAAAAACAGCCCAATTATCTTTGTGTGCACCCCGCTTAAGGTTGAAATTCTGAGTTTCAGAGTGCTAATATGGGTGCTCTATAAAGGGTTGGAACAGTTTGAAGTTGGCAAGTTGAGAAAAATAAGATGCGTTCCCTCCTCCTTTTTTCACTCTCAGTCTCAACATGAAACTGATAATATGGGAATTCCCATGCTGTGGAGAAGTATGTCAACTTTGTGTTTGGAAATATCTGGCAAAGTGTTCCAGTTTCTCCACCGAGTATCAGCGTGTGTGAGGTTTAGTTTTTAGACATGCAAGTTAAAAGTCAAGCGCTGTTTGTGTTTTCTGTGCTGTGCCATTTCTCTTACTTGTGTGATATATACTGTAGATCATATCGACCTGCTGTGTTTGATCTGCGATAAAGTTGCTGCTTCCTGCGCTTATCGTTAACAAGTTGAATTGATCACATTAATGAGGGACGTGAGGAGTGTTTCAAGAGGTACACACTTCCGTTGTGTAGATCTGTAACTTTGTTTTAACTGAAAATAATTGAGTCAGGTCTAAATGCGCTTCATTTGCCTGCACAGTAGACACACACACGGCTCTGTAATTGTCATGTGTTTGGCAGGATTTCATCCCGTTGTAGTTAGCGTAATGACTGTCACTCTGCTCTGAGGCGGTTTAGATAACTGTGACCCATGTGCACTGAATTATAAATTTCTACTTTAACGTCTTATGCCAGTTTTCAAAAATGGAAGGGAAAAATTCATAAAGCAGAAACCCAATTCTGTCAGTTTAGTCTCATTTGTTTCCCTGCCTTTTGCCATTTTTGTTTCTCTTTTGCCTCTAATTCTGCAGTTAATTGCATTTGTATGTTCTGGGTTTCTGGCCTTGTGATTCTACTTGTGATTCTGGTGTTACTTTTTAAGAACTGTCTGTACTCAAGGGTGCAGAAAGTGAAAGACTAGGGCTGAATAACACTGAGCATGTGTGCTGTTTACTGCAAGAAAGGACAGAAGATTTATCCCCGCTGCTCTATACTTTGTATTTATTGCGACTAGAAATAAAACAGACTTCCTGGCTGCATGCGGAATCTCTCATCTTCAGCTTTTGATAGTGAGCAGGTTTCCTACCACTTCGTATAATTACACCACAGAACACTTAAGTATTTGACATCAGTGAAAGTGTGGTGAGTTCCTTCCACTCCTCAGATTGGTGAACTCAATAGCTCCTGGCATGCAGCGCCCCCAGCTGTACAGTTAATAGGATTTCAGGTTGAGTTGGATTCATTTTGCAAATACTGGACTTTCACCTCTCATGTTCTACAGGTTTACGTCTCTCAAAGTGTTTATTTGACGTTTATTCATTTCATTCCTACCAGCACAGCTTGTTCAATTAGGCTGTGACTAAAAACTTCACTTTTTGCCAAGTTTCTTTTCCCCAAACATTAAACACTGCAATGTGTTTGACTGCCGCGCTGTGCCTTTGAGCATCGTTGGTGCATTCTTACTGTATTAAACACTAGAAACATTGAATCAGGGATTAACACACTCCTCCCCCACCCACTCTTAAATCTGGGGATTTTTCAAAGGGGGGAATAATACAGTTTGGCTGTGAGATGAAGTCACTGGTAAGACATGCATGCTTTTTAGCCAGGCAGTTAAAGCTATCATGAGACTGACACAGCATTTCAGCTCAGCTGTCTTGCTGAGCTGCAGGGAGAAGAATGGAGGGGGATTTCAACTGAGCTGATGTTAACAGCTGGAGGTTTAAAACATGACAGAAAACTGGGATGCACACAAGGAAACGGTGACGATTTCACCCACTCCACGATTTTTTTGTTTTATCTCCAGCTCTACCACGCTTATTCCAATTCATGAGAATTAAATCTAAAAGGGTGAATATGTTATCAGTTTTTGGAGCAGTAGAAGCAAATTTAATAGACAATTCAACTGGGTGACAGGATAAAAAGATTTAATCCCTTTATTACTATACTCCTGACACTGCTCCAAGAGAAAGAGTCAAAATACACTTTAAATCAGATTATTTTTGCTGTGCAAAAGTCAATTGTTTGCATTCATTATTTGTAAAGTCTGTTTCCTAGCTGCAATTGTCTCCTTTTATTACACTCAGCCAAATAACATTTGTCATCATTCTTCCCCTGGCCTGGAATAGTTTTGAAGATGCCCATCTGAAAAATGTAGATGAGTGGTGATAGACATCAGAATCTCTTATTTAACATCCCTTGTTATGTAATATTTCATCCCTTTTGACCAGAGAAAGAGACGATGTGAGGCAGAAGAGGCAAGACCCTGTGTGCAGTTACACAACAGACTGTGACACAAGGACATAAACCATGTATGATCATCATAAAAAAACAAACATGCAGTGTGGTGATGTCACATATGTGTTCTCACATGCACAGGTGTGATGTTGAGGACAGCTCATGCATGGAGGTGTCTGGGTGTGTGATGGTTATTCGGTGTGGATGTGTGACTGTCCCTGTGGGGTTTCTGTTTTTAGAGAAGAATGAGCTGTGAAGCTTCTGTGATGGCACCGACCTGTTAGTACAACTGAGAAATATCAGCATCCTCCTATAAAGACCAGGGATATTAGTGAAGGGAATAATAACACTAGTAGACACTTAAACATAGTAGGCACCTTCACACTGGGTGCCATGTTATAAAATGAAAAAAAAAAGTTTCAGACAAAGTCCATTGAGCTACTATAGGAACACAACAGCTAATGAAAACACAGTTGTTATTTTAAGGTGGGATTATACTAATGGATCAGGACCTTTCTGTGTGGAGTTCACATGTTCTCTCCGTGTCTGCGTGGGTTCTCTCTCAGTACTCCAGCTTCCTTCCACCATCCAAACACATGCACTAATAGGTTAATGGGCTAATCTGAAATTGCCCATAGGTGTGAAACTGAGAGTTATTGGTTGTTCGCCTCCATATGTTGGCCCTGAAATAAACTGTCGACTCGTCCAGGGTGTACCCCACCTTCACCCATGGGCAGCTGGGATAGGCTCCAGCACCCTCCGTGAGCCTAGTGAGGATAAAGCGGGTTCAGAAGATGAATGAATGAATGACTCAATCAATCAATATACTAGTGAAAAGATCATTCTAAATGCGGCCTGGGGTCCAAATCCGGCCCGCCAAAGGGTCCAGTCTGGACCCTGAGATGAATTTGTGAAATGCAAAAATTACACTGAAGATGTTAATCGTTTTAGTTCAGGTTCCACATTCAGACCAATTTAATCTCCAGTGGGTCAGATCAGTAAAATACTATCATAATAACCTATAAATACTCACAACTCCAAATTTTTCTCTTTGTAAATGTAAACATCATCATGTCATTTTACTGTATTTACACTAAAACAAACTATCATTTCATAAAAACGCAAATAACCTGAACAAATATGAACATTTTGAAATTTTAAAAATGCAAATTTACCAACAGTCCGCCTGTTATTAAATGTTTTGTGTATTTGTAGATCCACTATGATCTGTAAGTTGTAATTTACATGTGTAAATGATAAACTGAGACATAATTTTGTTAAAATTGCACTTAGTTTTCCTAAGAAATTTCAGTTTTTTCATGTCGTTCACATTGTTTTAAAGGATAGTTGGTAGATGTAAACATTTTCATTGCATAATTTAACTTTTTCGCTCTAAAACATAAAGGACAGTTTGGAGTTGACATTATTTATATATTATTATGTTATTATTTCACTGATCCGGCCCACATCAGGTCAAATTTGGCTTAATGTGGCCCCTGAACTAAAATGAGTTTGACACCATTGCCCTAAATCCACCTAAATCTTACACGCTGAACCTTGAAGACTGTAGCTGACTCTGCAGTCCTAGTGTTGATGTAAAATAAAATAAATAAATACAATACTGTCTCTAGCTTTGGATTAAAACATACTACATTCAGTTTGGCATTAGTTTAATTTTAGCATTCATTGGTTCTGGCTGTGAATAATTAAAGGTGTTTCTCAGATTACTTTACACTTCTCTGCGTATTTGTGAACTTATTTCTGAATCAGTCAAGCTAATTTGCCTTTCAGATGGCATTCACTTGTACACTCTGTGTATAATTAAAGGTGTTTCTTACATTCCTGTACCATCCCCTGTGTATTTTATAAACTCCCTTTAGAACCAGATAATCTCAGTAACAAAAACTTATGAAACAATATAAAAATTATCGTGCAGAGGCAGGAGTGAAATGGTGGGAGCAGCATGGACTTGTGAAGTTTATTATAATGCATAGATTCCTTCATACTCTGACCATATGGAGCTGATGAAACGCTGTAGCTATAATGAGAAAGCAGTCAAAACTCATTTTTCTTTTTATTCTCTCTTCTTTTGCACTCTCTGTATGCGCTTTGGGAGAAAATATTAATTGTGATAGGAACCAAATGTTTCTCAGCATTGCCTATTTCACAACACATTTGTTTGTTGTTGTGTGATCCCCTGAAATCCTTTGACAGGCAGACAGGGAGTGTCTCTCATATCAATGGGAAGTGGAGAAGGGTGTGCTAAGTTGTTGATTGAGGCCTAAAGTTCACAATGCGACAGCTGGCAGTTGATGTGATGTTCAGCTAGTAAACATCAATTATTCATTGTAGAAATGTTTTCCAGAGTACCAGTAAAGTGCGCTTTTATCGATAGGGAAATGACTTATAGGGAAGCGTTATCACTAAATTCCTCGCAGACATGTTTTGCATAATAAATATTTTGTAAAGGATGCGGCACTGCAGCAAGTGGCAAAGCCTGCTGTATGTCTCAAGGAAAGCATATTTGTTCATTTCTCCTTTGACACAACATAAAACATCTGATAAATATTTTAGTCTCATTATTCTTGGGCATTCTGAAAGCATAATATTAAGACCAATAATTCTCATTTTGCAACAGATGGCACTAAAGTGCACTTAAGGGCCAAACTCAATCAAACCAAATGCATTTTATTACTCTATAAACCTGATTAGGATTCACATTTCTGTGACAAGAAAAACATGTATTTATAGTTATTGCTTTTTTGCACTGCAGTTGAATTGGAAAGTGTTATGTAATAGAGGGAAAGAATAGAAATGGAGTGATGACAGATGTGATGCCAGGTGGGAGAAAAGTCAGGCCTGACAGGTGGGGCTCTGGCAACTGTTCACTGCTTAGCCCATTTTATTACACACACACACACACACACACACACACACACACGCACACACACACACACACACACACACACACACACACACACACACACACACACGCGGTTTCCTCCTTTACTTCACCATTGTAACTCTATTTCTGAGCTTTTTTTCTTCTGTTTTGTCAGGTTCTGTGTTATCAGATTCAGTAACTAGACCACAGGTGTCAAACATACGGCCTGTGGGATGAATTTATGAAATTCAAAGATTATACTGAAAATTACACTAACAATCAAGGAGGTCAAACTCATTTTAGTTCAGGTTCCAAACACAGTCCATTTTGATCTAAAGTGGGTCAGATCAGTAAAATACTATCATCATAACCTATAATTAATGACAACTCCAAATTTTTCTCTTTGTTTTAGTATAAAAAAGTAAAACTGCATGAAAACATTTACATTTAGAAAGAAAAAAATGCAAATAATCTGAATAAATATGAACAAGCTGAAACATCTTAAGAGAAGTAAGAGCAATTTTAACAATATTATTCCTCTTAATAAATGTTTTGTGTATTTTCAGATCCACTGTGACCTGTAAGTTGTAATTTACTTGTATAAATGATAAAGGCAGAATATTGTTAAAATTGCACTTATATTTCTTAAGACATTTCAGGTTGTTCATGTTATTCATATTTTTAATGAAACTTTGTAGATGTAAACATTATCATAATGTAATTTAACTTTTTTCAACATATTGGGCTGAATGTGGCCCCTGAAATCAAGTTTGACACCCCTGAACTAGACACTGATCACACAAAATGCATAGCTATGCTGTTTTTCAGGGCCAATATAATAACTGATATCTTGATCATAATTGCTAGTAAATAAATATTCTTTTTTTTATTTCAGTGTTGATAGACTGTTCCTTGGTACATGTAACCAAACACATCGTACATGGGTACATTTTTACATTAAATTATTGGATATCAGAAAAAAACAAGTGGTGCCAGGTACAACAAACCCCGCCCCTCGCACATATTGTAGCTTATTTTGGCATCAGTCCAGCTGATGTCATCATGTCTATGCATGCACTGATGTCAGCACATCAGTTGCCTCTATATATGTGGCAAGTAATTGAAACAAAACTGATGTTTTTATAGACATTTGAAATTTTGCCCATTGTAAGTAAATGGAGGAAGAAAGCACTCTGAGAGCGCAGACCTCCGCCAAGGCACATCAGTGCCCCCCCCCCCCCCCCCCCCCACCCCTGATCACCACCAACATTTAATCATTTCTTCCTTGTGCCAGTATCAACATTTCCTGAAAATTTCATGAAAATCCATCCATAACTTTTTGAGTTATCTTGCTAACAAACAAACAAACACGCACGCTTACATGCATGCAAACACACAGCAAAGTGATCACAATACCTCCTGGCGGTGGTAATAAAAGATTCACAAAAAATTTTAACTTTGACCTACTTTTCCCAAAATGTAACCACAACTATTCTGGTTCACTGGCAATCTATAAACCCAATTTGATATGAATTCAACCAATAGTTTTGCAGCTACAGACATTTGAAATTTTGCCCATTATAAGTAAATGGGGAAAAAAAAAAGATTTTAAAAATTCATAAAATATTTTAACTTTGACCTACTTTTCCCAAAATGTAATCAAATCTATTCTGGGTCACTGGAAATCTATAAACCCAATTTGGTATGAATTCAAACTAATAGTTTTGCTGCTAGAGTGTTAACAAACAAACCGAACCAAAAACAATACCCCTTGCCTCCCCTTCGGGGGGTGGGGTAAAAATCATAGCTGGTAATTTGTCTGTTCATAATCATAATATAAGCTGGAATGATACTGTTGGACGCAAGGGCTTTGACTTTTCCTGTTGTTTACTCAGACTTTATTTATCAGACATGACTGAGAGGGCACTGCCCCGCTTCACGCCTGTAATTGCTCCATGCTTCACGTGGAAACACACTGTAGTACACACAGTCACAATGTGGGAATCGCAGCCAAAACAACCGAGTGCTTTGCCTGTAACTCGGACTTGCACGCGAGGTCATGCACCACCTGACATTTGAAAAAAAAAACACAGCAGTTACAGAAACATCCCTCTGTTTAGGTTTTGCGACTGAAAATAAACTGGAGCAGCTACAGCGCGGTCCCAGTGGGGTTTTGTGCTTGTTAGCGGGTTATTGACAGTAAAAATGATTCACGAAAGTGCTGTAGCCGTCAGAAACACAGTTGTCAGTACAACCATGGAAAGTTTGAACGCTAAAGTGCACAGACGACATTTTCTGTGTCCATAACAAAGACTGGACCGACCTGTCAGAGGCGAACTGGTTTAAACATTCATAGTTATGTATAGTTGTGTATAATGTTATGGATCTACCTGTGATTGAGCTGCAAGCATGTGCTGATTATAAGTGTGGTGTTTAGTATTTGCTCCTACTTTTCAATCATATCAACAAATACGTCTTATATATTGTACTCTGTTCAGGTTCATATTTAGTCAACATTTCCCCTACTTGAAATCTGGGCTGAAATGACTGTTCTGTTTGTTTGTCAGTCCACAAAAAGCCCCTGGCATTTTTTTTTTTTTTTTGACTCACAATCCCCGTCTCTGTCTGTGGTGTTGTTAATGTTATCAGCTCTATGTACGACGAAAAAGAGCTGTGACTATGTAAACACAAGCTATTATTAACCAGAAAAAACCCCCAAATGTAGACACATCCAAATAATGACTCCTATTTATATTCATATTTATATCTGCAGGCTGAGGAGGCTCTGCACTGTGTTAGTCAAAAGACGTTTGCCGTGCACTACGTGTCCTTTTATTTCATTCTCATCGTAACTGACAGCTTTACTCGTGGGCATCCTGACTGGAGCTGCTGAGTGAGACAAGAACTTTTCTGATGTACCTCAGCAAGATATTTCTTCATGAATACATTTGCACTCGCTCCAGGATTCAGACGTGTGATCCCGCATCGGAAGCTGACTCCTCACACCTTTCAACAGCGGTGGTCGAAGCTGGATCTGAGAAGCAGAAGCTGGACCCTGTAAATCTAGCTGTTTTTTTTTTGTTTTTTTTCTGTTTAATTTCTGATCTACACACACATTCTTTCAAGTTCATGATCCGATCTTCAGGGATGCTGCCACTTCTTGTTCAGGCATTTGTGTCCACCCAAACACACATAGACCAACAGTCAAAGGGACAGGCGGGCGGACAAGAAACATAGAGTCATGTGACCTCCTTGACCCTTTGGCTGAGTTATGTCTCATTGTTTCTTTCTGTCACTGCTGCCTCAGTCCACGGGACAATCGGACTGGCCTCATAGTGCCACATTCACTTCTCCAGCCCAGCTCTGATCTCACACCTCTCACTTCACATTCTCATTACTCCAGGCTGTTATTAATTTATTTAATCAATAACTGTTTCATTTCTCCTACTCAGAAATCCATACTGACAGCCACGTTCACAGAGCCTCTTCATATGGTTATGAGCATGAGCTGCGGCGTCTTCCCACCGGCTTCCATTTATTTATGAAACGTTCACATCATACTCTACACTCTCAAAAATAGAGGTACGAGATCAGAACATTTATGTACCTATAAGTACATTTTTTATGAATGTTCTCTCAAAAGTACAATACTGGTCTTTAGGAGGTCAGAATTGCACCTTTAGACTATGAAAAAGGGTCCAAAGTTATATGTAAAGTACAAATTTGTACTATAAGGTACCCTTCAGCATTAAAAACTGTGTGTAGACCATGAGAATAGACTATAGACTAAGATAACTGAACAGTAGGCCTAATTACACTGGGTTACAAAAAAATGTTTTTGCAAGTTGTCTAGGTTTTTTCATCTGAATTAGGACCATTTTGCACCGCTAAATCCAAAAATGACATCTGTTTTTCTCAATCAGGTCAGGTTTTTTTGCTAATTTGATTTTGAAAAATTTGATCTTCTCACAAAATATAATAATTAATATCAAAATAAGATTGGTAAGCACACTTTATGAAACTTGTGACTTGAGTCCTGTTAGGTACAATGGTGTATTCACCGCAGATGTAGCAGAATACGTCAGGCTTATTTTTGCAAGATCTTCTAGTCGAAGTCATTTCATTCACCTGTAATATTAAAAAAAACATTAATCATGAATTGGCAAAAGTAAAATCTTCGGAACTTGTTTATTGCAAGAAATATGAAAGAATTTTGTATCATATGATGTGAAAATGCCCATAAATGTAAGCAAAAATGTTAAAAAGCCAATATGTAGCATAGTTCAGAAAGTTGACCTGATGGAGCAAAATAAATGTGATTTTTGGATTCAGCACACCAAAATTATCCTTAATCAGCTCAAAAAAGTTCAACAATAAATTTGTTGTTGACCAGTGTTATAGTTCAAACATTAGGCTTAGCACATTATTTATTATATATCATACTGTAATTACTCTGTGTTATATTTAATAATAATTTGTGTTTTAATTTAATAGCCCAATTAGCTCAATGATAATAGCCTAATAATTTATTTATCTTATTAGAACCTCTGATTATTGCCATAATCTCTGTTTTATCAAGTTTTCATTCACACCTCCATGTCTTGATGTCGTAGTTTGCCTATGCTGTTTTTTTTTTCCTCAATTAGGCCACTTTAAACATCATGGCATTATCAACTATATGAGAGTTTTCTTTCTATGTAAAGTACTTAAGGTACAAAAATGGACCATTTTGAAAGGGTACAGAGATGTCTCTCAAAAAAGTACACAACCAGCGCCGAGCATTTGTACCCTTTTAAGTACAAGCTGGTACCTCTATTTTTGAGAGTGTATAGACAGCGAAGTGTTCGCCTTTTACCTTAAATAAGTTTTCCCTTCATGCACTTTTGGAGTGTTCGATGCTGACTCAGATCATACTAGTCCAGTGGCTCCATTGTTGCCACCAGCTAAAATCTCCAGCCTCCCTGTGAAAGATTATGAAACTGGCTTTAAAATAGAGAGCAGCAGCTCACCAGGGCTTTGGATGATTTAAGGCTAAATATGTGTAAAAGGCGGCTTGGTCCACAGGCTAGAGTGGGATCTGGGTGGATGGCAGCCAAGGCCTTTGGTGTCTCTTTTTTTGCACTGTGTATTAGTTTGGTAGAAAGATGCCCTGCAAACCAAATCTAATGCAAGCCAGCAAGACACTA
This sequence comes from Sphaeramia orbicularis, assembly GCF_902148855.1. Classification (NCBI taxonomy): domain Eukaryota; kingdom Metazoa; phylum Chordata; class Actinopteri; order Kurtiformes; family Apogonidae; genus Sphaeramia; species Sphaeramia orbicularis. Next base: position 10,024,218 of record NC_043976.1, on the reverse strand, counting down.
ACTATGTGGTTGTTAATGCTGAAATGGAAACAGCTCTACAGCAAAGCCTCCAACTCAAAAACCCTGATTTTACTGTGTTGTCTTTGAACATGAACATGTATAACACACTTAAAAGATGTGTGTAGTTTAATCAGTTTATACACTCAGGTAAAAGTTTTAAATAGAGGAGTGCCTGTTTAGCTTAAAACATCCTTTAATGTTTTATTTAACCCATAAAGACCCAAACACCCACTGGCGACTCAAATCATCTACTGATGTAAAATGTTTAATACCTGTTGATCCACCAATCCTACCAATCCATGTAAATAATTGGTGTAAAATACAGTTTGTCATCTCTTCATGGTCATCAGATATGACCCATTTGGACGTTCAGAGGCTCCATAGTGAACACTGAAACACTGTCATCTTCTACAACATTGATTCACCAGTAAAATCCATGGAGTTTGATCAATGACAGTTGTTGGAGACAGTTATTTTTACATTCAGTTAATGATATATTTTACTGGAAAGTCACTTTTTCTTCAGTTTTCTCTGTTTCTGATATAATAACCACCAACTTTAATCTGAGCTTTTATGAACATCTACATGATCAGTGAATTAAATACAGGAAAATATTGGATTTTTTGTGATATTTTGCTTTTTTTAAATGACATTGTGCATTTTAAAACATTTCCCTGTGGTCTACATAAACTAAATGCTATGCTTGAGTCTAAATTCTTCATTAATTCAACTCCACAGGTCCATCTTCAACCCTATTTCTAAGTATTGACACCAGAAAGGTCGTTTTGAGCGCTGGCCCTTTAAATGCAAATGAGCCACTTCATGCCCCACCCCCTCCAGATTGTTGGTTGTGCTGCTCTGACCAGTTCAACCAACAACTGAACATTTTAGATTCAGATTCAGAGTCAGAGAACTTTATTTATCCCATATGGGCAATTCATTTGCAGCTTACCACAGACACCAGCCCACATCCAAAATGTAATGTGACAAACATAAATAAATCAGTGTACAAATACAAGATCATTGGAAGCAACTATGAATAAATGCATTTAAATAATTGACAATAAATAATTAATGAATACTAATGCAGACTAAAAGACCCTATTGGTTCTGCTAACATAAAAAAATCATATAAAATGACTAAAATGGCTGCTGTCAGAGTTTAAAAGTGTGATAGCTGAAGGAATAAAAGATTTAGAAAATCTGCTGGTTCTCCTCTGAGGTGTGTGGTAACGCCGGCCTGAAGGCATCAAAACAAACTTTTAGGTAATCAGCTCGAACTTTGGACATATTTTCATTATAGACTACAACTTCTGCTGCTGATAAACAATTATCGCGTAATTGGAGAAATGTTCGTTGGAAGTCTTGACTTTATATGTGCAAATGTCATGATGTAACTAATTATAGACGTAACAAATTAAGCAGGAATTAAAATGGGTTCTGGAAATCCACTTGATTTTTGCCAAAATGAATATAACAATAGCTTTGCAGCACCTGGAGGGTTCAAATTCAAACTTTTTGAACTATTAGGGTCTAAATACACAAATAAATGAACCAAAGACTAATAAAAGTGGGTTTAGCAAAGTATGACCCCTTTAAGTTTTCTCTGTTGTTGATATAATAACACTCAAATGTAATATCAGAATGGTGATTAAAGTACACTGATTTTTCACTGAAAAAGTGCAAAATTCAGAGGATAATATTATAATACATGATGATAAATCACTTAAGAAAGGTTAAATAGAAATAAAAATTCATTTGGGAACTGCCACAAAAGTATATTTACATTAATGCATTTGGCAGACACTTTTTTCCAAAGTGACTTACAGGGAAAAACCAATCATTGATTGATTGATTGATTGATTGATTGATTGATTGATTGATGGATTTATTTCGAACATGAATGTCAAACAGAAGAAAATAAATAAACAAAACACTCAAACATAAGACATGTAATACATATTCGAAAAGGAGTGAGAAGAAGTACAACTTATAGACTCCCACCCTTTCTCCTTATATAATTAATAACAATAATAACCTTCCTCGTCTAATCATATCTATACACTATGCCATAATATGACTGACACTTACAAGTAAATAATTAGATTTCTAGCTTTATATTATTATGAACAAATATAATATGATTTAGATGAACACATAATACAATAACCCATATATGTAAATACATATTCATACACAAATCTATACACACATATACACCTACATATACAGGGTGGGGAAGCAAAATTTACAATATTTTGAGGCAGGGATTGAAAGACAGTGTATGACCAATTAGTTTATTGAAAGTCATGAGAATTTATTTGCCACAAGAAAATTGACATAATAGAAAATGTTTTTATTCTATGTGTCCTCCTTCTTTCTCAATAACTGCCTTCACACGCTTCCTGAAACTTGTGCAAGTGTTCCTCAAATATTCGGGTGACAACTTCTCCCATTCTTCTTTAATAGTATCTTCCAGACTTCCTCGTAATAGTTTTGCTCATAGTCATTCTCTTCTTTCCATTATAAACAGTCTTTATGGACACTCCAACTATTTTTGAAATCTCCTTTGGTGTGACGAGTGCATTCAGCAAATCACACACTCTTTGACGTTTGCTTTCCTGATTACTCATATGGGCAAAAGTTTCTGAAAAGGTATGGATAATAGTGTTAGGTATGATTATGACATCAGTATATGTTTGGTTTCAAAACAATTGACGTAGTGCCTGCTGAGAAAAAACAACTAAATGTTCATTGTAAATTTTGCTTCCCCACCCTGTATACACACACATACACACCTACACATACATTTACACACACTTACCACATACTTGTACATCTCAAATCAATCAATCAATCAAATTTTTTTTTCATATAGCGCCAGATCACAACAAAAGTTATCTCATGACACTTTATATATAGAGTTCAAAAACCAGACTCGAAGACAATTTACAGAAACCCAACAGAATCCTCCAGGTAGCGCTGGGTCTTTATGGGTTAAAAAAAATTAGTGTGGAAAACATTTATGGGGGCTTTGGATGTAAATACTTTAGACATATTGTCCAAAGCGCTGCATAAACAAGACTTTTCTATATTTTGCATGTCTGTTTCAATGACATCTCTCTGCAGACTTTTTATTCAGCATGTACAGCAACAATACAACAGCTGGACCGAAGAGGCAAAGGTCACACGACAAGCTGTCACTTTGCATAACCGAGGCTGTCACCGCTCATCCAATTCATGTTTTGTATGATGAGTCATTTTCACCGAATTTTTTTACACAGCGCACTATTTATTCCTCCGTCTTTTAAAATGTTAAGCGTTGTTTTGAAAAGCTGTCGGTGAGCGAAGCTATTGAGTCCCCTATTTTCAGAATTTTGTAACTGAAAGCAAACTGCCTGTCATTTCACTCTCTATACTCAAGAAAAATTACACAAGTGCGTTCAAAATCAGACTCTTCCAAGACACACAGGTGGCTCATTCACTGGGAGGGTGCACGATCACTTCCTCAATAGCAGACTGGCAGAGGCTGAGGCGCCAAACTGAATAGCTTCAGGTGTAATCCTCACCTGCTCTCTCACTGTTAAATCCTGAATGTTTTGATTTATTTTGTCTCCTCTCTCCATTTGTTTGGGTCTCTTTTCAGCAATAGAAGGATTTACTTCTGAGGGATTAGTCAAAGTGGGGCCTGTTTATAGTGTTCGTGCAGGAAGAAAGTGATATGAAGGCATTTCCTCTTTCACGTTAAACCCGTTCACGTGCACATACGTATACAGTTACAGACATGCACATCCAAACAAACACTGCACTATATATAGCTCGTTGCACCTGCAGCCTGTTATCTGCTCCATAAATGACTCTTTGCTCTGAGTCATCATCTTTTCTCATTCTTTATTGTGTGATGGTAACATAAAAATATGCTAATGCACAAAGGCGCACCTGAGCCGCACAGGTTGTGACAGCAGTTTTTCTTTTTGTTTTTTTCATATCAGCAGCAGGTCAAGTGCTGTTTTGAAGTTTTTTTGCTTTGTGCACTGGAGCCCCTTAAAGGTGGGGTATGAGATCTTAGAAAAATGGTTTGAGCAAGCTATGTTTTGAAAATACTCAATTCAAAAGTCCAAACCCCTTTCCTCAGACCTCCCCCCTGAAGCCACGCCTCCAGAGTACTGGTACACGCAATCCTTGTTCTCGAGGGTTCACGAGCGCTGTACAGCAACAATTCGCCCGGCTCCGGCAACCCCGATCCATGCATACCTCATTCAGTCTCCTCCGACACCCCCACTCTTACAGAACAGCCCCAGCTCATACCTACAGGGTGGGGAAGCAAAATTTACAATGAACATTTAGTTGTTTTTTCTCAGCAGGCACTACGTCAATTGTTTTGAAACCAAACATATACTGATGTCATAATCATACCTAACACTATTATCCATACCTTTTCAGAAACTTTTGCCCATATGAGTAATCAGGAAAGCAAACGTCAAAGAGTGTGTGATTTGCTGAATGCACTCGTCACACCAAAGGAGATTTCAAAAATAGTTGGAGTGTCCATAAAGACTGTTTATAATGGAAAGAAGAGAATGACTATGAGCAAAACTATTACCAGAAAGTCTGGAAGATACTATTAAAGAAGAATGGGAGAAGTTGTCACCCGAATATTTGAGGAACACTTGCGCAAGTTTCAGGAAGCGTGTGAAGGCAGTTATTGAGAAAGAAGGAGGACACATAGAATAAAAACATTTTCTATTATGTACATTTTCTTGTGGCAAATAAATTCTCATGACTTTCAATAAACTAATTGGTCATACACTGTCTTTCAATCCCTGCCTCAAAATATTGTAAATTTTGCTTCCCCACCCTGTATATGACTAACGTTACATTTCCTAGTGATTTATGTTAGTGACCGAACAGTTTACTGGTCAACTTTCCATCCAAATATAGCCGAGCTCATGCACTGGCTTCATTTCCTGAACAAGTGCTCCAAGCCTCTGAGAACGCACAATTCACGCACAAAGACGGGTACGCGCCGAGGGGGAGGGACAAATGACAGTTGAGTTTGATAGACCAGGGGTGTCAAACTCATTTTAGTTCAAGGGCCACATTTAGCCAAATTTGATCAGAAGTGGGCCGGATCAGTAAAATAATAACATAATAATATACAGACAATGTCAACTCCAAACTTTTCTCCATGTTTTAGAATGAAAAAAGTAAAATTACATTATAAAAATGTTTATATCAACAAACTATCCTTTAAAACACAGGTGTCAAACTCCGATCCTCGAGGGCTGGTATCCTGCATGTTTTAGATGTTTCCCTCTTCCAGCACACCTGACGGTGGTTATCAGGCTTCTGCAGAGTTGGATGATAGGCTTATCATTTGAATCAGGTGTGTTGGAAGAGGGAAACATCTAAAACATGCAGGATACCGGCCCTTGAGGATCTGAGTTTGACACCCCTGTTTTAAAACAATGTGAATAACAGAAACAAACTGAAATTTCTTAAGAAAAATAACTGCAACTTTAACAGTTTTATGCTTCAGTTTATCATTTACACATGTACATTATAACTTACAGATCAAAGTGGATCTACAAATACACAACACATTTAATAACAGGCAGAATATTGGTCAAATTGCACTGCTTAAGACATTTCAGGTTCATACTTGTTCAGGTAGTTCTTTTTTTATGAGAAATGATAGTTTGTTTTAGTATAAATACAGTAAAATAACATAAAAATGTTCACATTTATGAAGAGACAATTTTCGAGTTGTCACTATTTATAGGCTATTATAATTGTATTTTACTGATCTGACCCACTTGAGATTAAATTGGTCTGAATGTGGAACCTGAACTAAAATGATTCATATTTTCAGTGTAATTTTTGCATTTCACAAATTCATCCCACGGGCCGGAATGGATCCTTTGGCTGGCCAGATTTGGCCCCCGGGCTGCATGTTCGACACCCCTGTGATAGACATATCACCGTTCAATCATTTCAACTGGGCGCTCAAAATGATTGGAGGGTGTTTTTTCAGTCCTGTCCGTTCCACTGGTGACTACATGTTTTTTTAATTTTTGTGTTACAACTGCAATAAATATAAATAAGAGCCAGTTATGCTTTTACCCATTGCACCTAGTTGAAAAAACACAAGGATTGTCAGTGTTTATGTCATTTGTGTGCAACACTGAGTCACATTATAATTTACTTTTAGAAGTCCTCAAAGTTTGTCGTGAGTAGGCCTGTACGCGTAGGTTAGCGACACTGTCATACTAACCGAGGTACATCAAACTTCTGTTGTCATTGCTATTCTTCGGCTAAATTAGAATAAATTCGTGTGATTTCTCTTACAATAACTGCAGTAAATCTGAATGTGAGAGAAAGCTTTCAAAACCGTAGTTTATGTGCAATTTGCACATTTTGTGGGATTTACATTGTAGGCCTCTTATTATAGCACTCTGCTGGAGATTGTCACTGATTGTTAAAAACGGTTAAAAAGGGTCGTTTCATAACGTTATTTGAATAGTAAAGTTAATTCATTTTCAGACTTCAGCCTTAATTAACAGTAAAATGTATTCCATCGTGATCAAATGTTATTGGAATATTTTAAGTCTCAAAGGGATAAAACGTTACAGTAATATCTTTGAATTTATATTAAATAACACAGAAACACGCATTTCCTAAACCACTTATTAATGTCCCCCTTGGAACATTAATCTTCCAGACACAACGTTAATTTTTGTAATCAGGGTTAGGGGTCTGTATTGGCAAGAATCTGGCAATACGATACAAATCACAATACTACGATCACGATATGATATATCACGATATATCATGATACTGTTAAAAAAGCAATTTTTTGTTTGTTTCTTTTTTTTTAAGATTATTTCCTGGAAGAATTGAATTGCAGCAGAAATATGCACATACTAAACACATTTTTATTTGATCACAACAAGATCTAATACTATATCACAAAATATTACTCTGTAAAAACTTAAATTATGTTTTACAGACATTACAGTTTAAGATCCTACTCAAATGTTCATATTCTATTAGTTCATAACTAACATTATAATATTATTTTTGTGCAATTCCAGCAAAGGAACTAACATCTGCCTCTCTCAGACAGTAAAAGGTGTTTTTAGGATGCTTCAAATAACCATTATTTAATAAAACAGTGTTAAGTAATAATAAATAAAATATAAACAAAAAAGAAAAACAAACAAACAAAAAAAAAACCTCCACAATACCTACATTTGAATAAATACCTAAAAATATTGATACAGCACTTTTTAATATCGATACAGTATTGTGAACAGAAATATCATGATATATTGCAGAACTGATATTTTCTTACACCCCTGATCAGGGTGTGAAGGGGATTTTAAGCAATATATGTAAAAATACTCCAGGAAAATATCTCGTACCCCACTTTTAACAATGACTGTCCACATCATGGTTTTGAGTGTAGGATTTATGTGTGTGTGTGTGTGTGTGTGTGTGTATAAGAGGAGGGGTCTGCTGGAGTGAGCAGCCTCCCTTCTCCAACACATGGTGCCCAGACTAAACAACAAGATGAATGTTTCCTGAAACCAACCTGGCACCGACACACCTCAGTCTGTCTGTGTTTCTGGAGTGACTGACTGAAAGAGTAGCATACAGTGAATAATAAGTTTAGCGTTCCCATTTCAACTTCAGATGCCAGTAACATCAGTTAATGTTTCCATTCTGGAGTTATCTGTCACAGTTTTACAGAGAGTCGACCCACTCGCAAGAATAAAATTTTGTCTTTTCACACCGGATACATATAATCTCACTGTAATTTCTCCTTGAAGGTTCAGCTTCTTTTTTGGCTTTTCTCAACAGACAGGAGGGTGAATATATAAAATCCAAGGCTTTCCCATCAGACAGTGGAGTTCGCATACTGACTGGCATTTAGGTAATAAAAACTGCTTTCTGTGGGGGTCTGAAAAACACTGTGGTTGTGGTTGTGAGTCATTTTTTTTTTTTTATCACATCTTTTGCAGACTTTTCCTCTATTAAGCCAAACCCTGGTATGTTTCCCTAACCTTAACCAAGTGCTGCCAAAAACCTAACCGTAGAACGTTTAATAGTACTGTTTTTTCTGATTTATATGGTTGTTATTATAGCCTATTCCCTCAAAACATCAAAAGAGTGCATAAAACACTACAAAACTAATATATATGTGTGCACAAATGTATTTATGGTTCAGAAACATTGAAATAGTTTCAAAAATTAACAATGGCAACATTTTGTTCTGGCCAGTTTCTGACATCTGGGATGGTGGCTGAGTGTAAAAACATGTCTAATAGTGATAGTGTTTGATGGTGTAGAACTGGAAGGAAGTCCCTAGTTCAGCAGTTTTTACAATAACCTAAAGTTAAACCAAACTTGAAGATGAACAAAATCATTTTTACACATTTTATTATTTTATCTTATTACACTGGGTTACAAAAAAATGTTTTTTGCAAGTTGTCTAGGTTTTTTCAACTGAATTAGGACCATTTTGCACCGCTAAATCCAAAAATGACATCTGTCTTTCTCAATCAGGTCTGGTTTTTTTTGCTAATTTGATTTTGAAAAATTTGATCTTCTCACAAAATTGATGACATTTTTGTGACTTTATCAGCTGATTTTTTTTATATAGTTCTCACCCAAAATAGGTTTTAAGAGAAAAAAAATCATTTCACCATTGTACCTGTTAGGTACAACGGTGTATTCACCGCAGATGTAGCAGAATACGTCAGGCTTATTTTTGCAAGATCTTCTAGTCGAAGCCATTTCATTCACCTGTAATATTAAAAAAACTATTAATCATAAATTGGCAAAAGTAAAATCTTCAGAACTCGTTAATTGCAAGAAATATGAAAGAATTTTGTATCATATGATGTTAAAATGCCCATAAATGTAAGCAAAAATGTTAAAAAGCCAATATGTAGCATAGTTCAGAAAGTTGACCTGATTGAGCAAAATTAATGTGATTTTTGGATTCAGCACACCAAAATTATCCTTAATCAGCTCAAAAAACTTAAACAACTAGAAGCACTCGGAGAGCGCAGACCTCCGCCAAGGCTGATCAGTGGCCCCCCCTGTGGGCCCCCCCCACGCCAAGGAGGTTATGTTTTTGCCAGGGTTTGTTTGTTTGTTTGTTTGTCTGTCTGTTTGTCTGTCCGTTAGTGTGCAACATAACTCAAAAAGTTATGGACAGATTTTGATGAAATTTTCAGGGTTTGTTGGAAATGGGCCCCCCTGTGGGCCCCCCCACCCCCGATCACCACCAAAATTTAATCATTTCTTCCTTATCCCATTTCCAACAAACCCTGAAAATTTCATCAACATCTGTCCATAACTTTTTGAGTTATGTTGCACACTAACGGACAGACAAACAAACAAACAAACAAACTAGAAGCACTCGGAGAGCGCAGACCTCCGCCAAGGCTGATCAGTGGCCCCCCCTCGTGGGCCCCCCCACCCCTGATCACCACCAAAATTTAATCATTTCTTCCTCATCCCATTTCCAACAAACCCTGAAAATTTCATCCAAATCTGTCCATAACTTTTTGAGTTATGTTGCACACTAACAGACAGACAGACAAACAAACAAACAAACAAACAAACAAACAAACAAACAAACCCTGGCAAAAACATAACCTCCTTGGTGGAGGTAATAAATTTGTTGTTGACCAGTGTTATGTGATGGTTGTTGTATTTTGGTTTTCTGGACTGTTGCAGTGACGTCACCATTTTCCCAGAGCTCTGCAGCTGTTTGGATGAGACATCGCAGCAGCAGACACATGAGCAAAAACCATGAAAATAAAATGTTTCTAATCCTTTAACCCTTAATTGGGCAAGTGACTATTTTTGGTAATTTTCACAAACATTGAATATGGGGCCAGTCCTCAGTGAAGTCAAGAAACGTATTGGTTTTTTTTTAAGACTATACATTGTTTCAGAGATTTTATAGAAATTTTGAAGCGTAAATAGTGAATATGAGTGATTTTTGTCTGTTTATGACCTTATAACAGTTGTGTGTACTTTTTTAGCAAGTGTCTGCTCAGATATTTTATGGCAAGAGGAGGTAGATGATGATGTCCAATAACACACTAAGGTTGAAATATGGAGTTTCAGAGTATTTCAATGAGTGCCCTATAAAAGGTTAAAGCAGTGGTTCCCTACCTTTTTTGTCTCTTGACCCCGTTTTAACATCACAAATTTCTGGCGACCCCAGACATTCAAAACGGAGACTTTTTTTTTTGCTGAAATTAATTTGTTTTTTATCATGTAATAGTTTGCTATACTATGTTGCAAATAAATGTTAATTTTAGATGACATTTAGTCTATATAATGTATATTATTATGGACGGAGGCAGAAAAGCCAGGTGTAGATTACTGCACAAAGTGAGAATTTTATTTTCTTTGGTCAGCAGGATACGTACAGTCAGTCCAGCTTGGATTTACAAGGCTGACAATTAATACTGAACAAACAAGAACTCAAACTATGAATTATGAAAGAGCTGCAGCATCTGAAACTGACCACAATGAACATTTGAAAGATAAACAGAACCACAGTGCTTCAGTTTCAGCTTCAGTTTGTCATGTCTTTTATGTATGTGATTGTCTCTCTCAACTCACCATATATTTTATTAGTACGTTTTGTATTTTTTTTTATCAATTACTAGAATTTCAGGCGACCCCAAGGTTGAAAAACACCCGGCTAAAGTCTACTTTTAGTCCGCTCAGTGTTCAGCTTTATTTCTTACTTTTAAAACTTTATCTTGGAAGCAGGACACAGCTCCACCATCCATACATGTCCACGGGTTTGTCTGAACTCCTTCGCAACTGCAAGGTGTTACCACGATGTGATGATGGAATTGTTAACAACGCCAACAAAAGCTCAGTGTGCTGCTGTCAACCTGTCTCCTCCCACATGTCACCTTTCACCTCGGTATTCTGCGGCCCCACACTTCCGCCCATTTTTTATTTTGCCCAGAAGCTTGGAAAAGAGCTGGCCTGGCAGTATTTGTGCGGCTTAGTGAAACAGTGAATTAGAGGCCGGGGCTTGAGGTAACTTGGTGAAAAGTTTTGGCAGACTATAGGAAAGGCGCCTTGTTTTGGAGACAGGGCTATGAGGCTCTCTGGGGGCTATGACGGGCTGAGCCTCATTGCGGTTTGTAACAACAAGCTGTTGGATTTCGAGAGAAAGTTCCAGACACACCCCCAACCCTTACTTAACTCAGCTACCCCCCCCACCCTTTCCCTTTTTTCCTTATGCCTGAAAAAATGTATCTCTCAGTAAGACATTCAAGCAGGAAGCCCCCCCCCCCACATGTGTTTTTCTTCAGCCTACCAGCCCCACTCCCATCCTCCCTCCACCTTCTGTCCCTCAGCATGTCGCATGCTTCTTCCTCCCCTGGTTTTATTTGAGGAGAGCCAGACTTCGAGTAGTGGCAAGAGGTTAAAAAACCTTAGTCAAGAGGGAACACACACAGACGTCTACATGTGACAAGCCCCCGCCAAACAATGGCTGCTGGCTGAGGAGGTAGGGGGGGTGGTGGTGGTGGTGGTGGTGGTGGTGGGGGGGCAGTGGGAGCCCTGCGTTTCTTGGATGGCCTGATTGGAGCATAAACAGCAGCTCAGGAAGTGCTGAAGTAAGAGAGAGAGAGAGAGAGAGAAAGAGAGAGAGAGAGAGGGAGGGAGGGAGGGGAGGGGGGTGAGCAGGGGTACTGTGCAGATCTGCCGGGAGTGAGCAAAAAGTTTTGGGAGTGCGATGGTGTGTTTGTTAGTTAGTGTCACTAAAGACTTTGGCTTTTTTCTATGAGGACATACAGTTTGACAGGGAATCACTAAGGAAAGGTAAGCAGCCGAGTCCCTTATGCACACAAACACCGTCTCATGCAGATGTGAACAGATGCTCCTACATGTCACATATGAGAGTAGATCGTCTCCTTGTATGAATTAAGAATGTGTTATAATTGGTGTTATAATTGAGCGTAAAATCATTTTGGATTCCAGCGGCTTTTCCAGTGCTCTTCAGAATAGTGTTCTTAATGTGTGTGCTGTTTGCTGATGGTTTCCCCTGGCTCTGAAAGCTGCTTGTTTTGCATAGCTGTTTTGTGGTGCCTTGAACTGTAGCCAGCCATTCAGTGCATGAAGCAAAAAAAAAAAAAAAAAAGAGGTCCATCTAATGTGTGTGTGGCTGTGTCTAATTAAGCTGAGAGGACAAGAGTGGTGAGAGTCAGGCTATGAGAGGCTGAACTTGAAAACATCACGGCCACTTTCTCCAAAACGCAGTCCTTTACACAAACTGTCATTCTTCTCTTTTCTGCTACATTAATCATCTCGGTTCAAACGCCAAACACAACTTTTCCCAATCCTCTCTTTTCTCTGGATCACAAGGAAGTGATATCTGTAGATGAAAGGTGTTGATCAGATATTTACTTTAGATTTGGATCGTTTATGTTCCTTTTGATGCTATCTGCATCAAAAGCATTGCTAAATGTTGCCAATAGGGAGATGCCACATTCCTCTTCTCAAAGTGAACATCAATGTCAGTGTGCAGCTTCAAAGACGCTATGACTCATATGTCACGTACCCAGATCCATTAGCAGAGCAGTAAAGTGCATTAAAGAGTAATCCTACTGCTGCCTACTCTTATTGTTTGTCTCTACAATTTATATTAAGCAGCATTTAAGCCCTTTTTCTTCTTGGAGCTCCAACTTTTTCCACTGTTAAGTAAATGTGCGTCTGGAAAAGGCTGACCTACCTAAGTACAGGAAAATGGAAAAAGTGAATTTCACAGCCATTCAGTGTTACTGTGTGATAGGAATCTCGCTTAATGTCAAAACTGTTTTAAAATGTATGCTTGATTCTATTCAGCACAGGAAACCTTGTCCCCTTATAGTAAAATAACAGTGTTGGGGTACAGTATTTAATCCTGAAATAATATTAGCCCTAATAGTTTGTGTGATGCTGGTTACTACCACTCAGACATCCAATGATGGGGGTGATTTGTTGTGTCTCCTTCAGCTATAACTATATCAACTTCACGTCCCCTGCCTGTAGGGAAGGTAAACAGATTATGGAGGAGTTCCTCGTCAAAAAGACAAATGAGCTTGCACCCCTGTACCCCAACCCAAGCCCCTGAACCTCATCCTTCATCACTTGTTTCGCCACTTTGACAGCGTTAGACTGTCTCTCAGAAATTTCCTCTCTGCTTTTTTTGCTGGTGTAGCAAGTTGTCAGTTTCTCACAAGACCAGAGGAAACTGTTATTAACAGTGGAGCAGTGCTTTGGCTGCCAGTTTAATTCAGCCAAGCTATTTGTCTAAGTGCTAGCATATGAGGCACAGTGATTTTGGCAGTGTTTTTACACATAAAGGCACACAGTAGCTCCGGACCATATGCCTCCATTTGTCTGATACCATTATAAGACGCTTAGGTTACATCTTGACCAGTTGTTTGTCTGGTTGGATTACACTGTTGCATCAGTTTCCAGACGTAGCAGATCACGTTGTGGATGCGTGGTGGAGATCAAGCACAAACCTGGACCGATACGAATCTGGGGCTATGGGGTTTGATGGCTGTCACGGGACATTGAGCTCAGTGGAAACACACCTGGGCTGGTGGCATGTGGCCGAGTAACACTGAGGCCTGGGGGGGCGGGGGTGGGGGGAGGCATGACCAGGTGTTTCTCCAGCGAGCTGTCTGCACTGTCATCTCTCATCAAGTTCAGGGCAGCACGCCATGTGTCGATGAGGTTCAAGGATTGATCAAACATCTTACCTCAGCTGCTGTTGGTGGTTAGTTTATTGATATAACACAACACTAACATTGGATGAATCTCACCAAAATCTGTATGTGATATACAACTTATTGGCAATTAAACTGGTTTCTGAGCTGTGTAAACTTTATAACAATGAATGTGTAATTCTGTTCAGTTTAATGGATGTCATATCCCCTTTACATGGATTTACAAGGAAACAATTAGCATTATGTTAGCTAACCTTAGGCCTTGTCTATATGACCATAAGATATAATATGTAACATTTCTGCATCAAAATATCTAAAAAAAAAATCACATTTGTTTGTCTAGCAAGTAAAACTGCCATTTCAATGGTTTCCACAGGTAAATATAGGTTTAATTCTTCTGTCAGTGTCTTTGATCACTGTTCTGATGAAGATCTGGATTTAGTTCCCAGTGCCCTCAATGCTCATTACATTGTTCCCGGTGCATTCAGTGGTGTGATTCAGCTAATTGTGTGCTAATGTATGCTAAGTGCTAATGCTAATGCAATATAATGTGTGTGTATTAGGAAGGGTAAAATTTTGAAATTTCCCAAATTTCCCAATGGGGATAACTAATAACTAAACTAAATTAAGATAATTTAAATTAATAAAGTAAGTTAACCTTTTGTCTCTTTTATAACTAAAAAAAATGTTTAACATTAGCTAACTCTAGAGCTGGGTTATATGGCCACAAGTGTTCCCATGCTAAAAGTTTTGTAGTAGATTATATCTGCCAAGCATGGGGACAGAAATCATATTATTACATGTTTGTAGCAAAGTTCAGAATCTAGTGCTGCGTTTCGACTTCATGGAACTGGCTCACCTCAACTCGGCTTGACTCGACTCGGGTACCAGATACTATTCCTGGAGACCGTTTCCATTACAGGATACTACAGACTTTACAGTATCTGGTCGTCATAGCGATGCGGCGCATTACTTCTGTGTCGTCTGCTCAGAGAGTCGCTGATAAACTCGCTCGTTGCGTGTTGTCTCGTCAACCTCATGCTGAATTTTTACGCCGGCCACCAAAGACTGAATCTCCTAACTGAATGGTGTAGTTTTGCGGGCTGTCATCATGTGGATTAACCTACCGCTACATTTACTGTAAACTTCCACATCTGTTTTTTATAAAACGGTGGGTCACAGAGACAACTCTCTGACCAATCAGTGGTCTTTAGTGTTTACATGTCATTTTAGAATGTGGTCCCCAGTCTTGGAACTTCAACAGAGGTGATACCTAAAAACTAGTACCGGGTACCAGATTACAGGTCCTTTTTCGTAATGGAAACGCAAAAAGGCCAAGTTGAGTCAAGTCGAGCTGAGCCGGTACCACGTAGTGGAAGCACGGCATATGAGATACATGATTATATTCATATGTATTAATGAACTGTCATTTGATTCCCTGTCATATTCCCTTTACAAGGAAACAATTAACATTTGCTAACCATAGAGCTTAAAAAGCTAATCCGTGAGCGGGGTTGTATGACCACAACTATTATCATGTTAAGAATTTTGTAGCATATTTTATTTGCCAAACTTGGGAAAGAAGTCACAATATCAGACATTTCAAACAACATTCAAATTTCCTGTCGTATCCCCTTCACAAAGAAACAAGTGTGTTAGAAAGCAGGTGGTTATAATCCATTGCATAAGGGTTTTAAACAGCAGAATACTTAAGAAATTTAGCATTAAAACATTTAATATTTTGTGTCAAAGTAGTAAAATTAAGTGGAACAGAAGTAAAAATTTATATCATGATAAATATAATTGTCATGCAATTTGAAAAATATTATAACAAGAACAACTATCATTTAATTCCCCAGGACCAGCTAGCATAATTTGCAGCTGATGACGCGTCTCTAAATGTAATGTGAATAAATTGTGAGTGGATTATTTTACCCATTCTGCTATTGCACCGGATTGATTTTCATCGATAATAGAGGTGAAAACAACGTCTTCCATGACCCCACACAACATGACATGATCAAATATAGCTTTATTATTGTTTCTTAATTGAGTATAGTTTTAAGAATGATATAAACAAGTCTCAGTTCAACAATCACAACTTTATTGTTTAATGTGCTTGGGTAAGGTTTTGTCAGCAGGAGATTATATTCTCAATTATCTGTGAATAGTTGATCATGACCTCTTTGAAGATTTTCTCTCATTTTTGCTGCTTAGACCGGAAGCTTTCCTCATAGCTAAAACAACTCCAGTCTAATAGAGGTAGGGATGATAGCAAGGTATAATCAGGCAAAATCTCAACCACATTAATTGACTTCTACCCGTTGAAAATTGACCTCAATTTGAGCTACACAATTTTGTGAGGAACCCACAAAGACGGCCCCTGAAAGTGTTTTATTTCTGCTGAGCTGGTATTTAAGTAGAGTATGTAGCATTTATCTTGGCACAGTCAGGAGTGCTTCAGGAGCAGAAGATAAGTCTTTTTATTACATAAACAGACCTTTGTGTTCCCCTTGGATGCAAATGAAATGACATCTTGTCAGAGGCTAATGGCAACATTAACTGACTTGTACAGAAAAATGTGACAGACCAGCAAAAAGGTTTTAATAAGGCCGTCATTTTCTGGTTCCACTAATGATTCATTAGTCCTCTGCACTCATCATGCTTTGCCTTTTCTGGTGGTTTTGTTATTTATAAGTGGCCTTAATGGAGAGGAATCATTTATTAAATTGAATATAAAGCAGAAATCCTAAAATGAGTCGGAAAAAGTTGTACTTTCCCAGAATTTTATAGTGACAGCTTGAAATATGGCACAGGCTTTATTTGTGTGGGAAAGATGTTTCTTATTTGTGAAGATTGACAGGAAAATCAGTGGAAAAGGAAATGACAAAGGAATGCAGCAAATGGAAATGGTCGGGTCAGAATCAAACCCTTGCGGTGTAAGGGTGCACTGATATCAATACTAAGATTTACTAAGTTGGCATAGAGCCAGTGTTATTTTCTGTTTAGTTTATTTTTATCCTCGTTTTTGGGCCTGGGAAATCTTAATTTTATTTATACAAATAAGTTAACCCAACTGTTTTAAAGGCTTCTATTACATTATCTTTGCATGAGCACAAATTCAATCACACAAATTCATAACACAACAGAAAAATATATATCATTGCCTTCAGCAAAATTACATCTTTTATGCCAGTAGAAGCCAGTATTAGTGAATACATGCTCTACTAGGTGAGTCACTGGAGCAGACACAGGTGAAGATGATGACGAAGCAAAAAACATACTGTCATTGTGAAGAAGCATAACAGTTTGACCATTTAAAGAGAAGACTCAGAATCAGAATGGCCTTTATTGTCATTTGACAGCACAGTCGAAATTAAGATCGATGAATTAGGGACATCGAGCCGCTGCAACTTTGGTTGCGCCGCCGCAGAACCCTTTTCTTCAAAATTTGCAGTGACGAACAGAGGATAATGCAAGCACATATATGACATCATACAGTTTCAAGTCAAGGATCCTTATTTCTAGGGATGCACCGATACCGATATCAGTATCGGGTATCGGGTATCGGGTCCGATACTCAGCATGGGTACTCGTAAAAGTACTCCTATACAACCGCACTGATACCACTTACTGCAGCATGACATTCACAGTTAAGTGCAGCAGGTACGCAGCAGAGGAGTAATGTTAGCAGTGTGGAGATTTTTCCAAAAAACTGATGGTGACAAATGTAACGGTGACTGCAAGTAACGTTAAAGACACAGGTGGATACGGGTGGAGCGTTCTGTCCTCTGCGTACATTTCATCCATTTTCCAGGTGCTTACAGATGCGTACCTAGATGGAGAACACCACCAGGAACCGTGGAGGTAGCAGATCTTTTCAAAGAACGACTGTGTGAGTTAGAGAAAAACTACTGACATATTTATGACAGTTACCCTCATCAATATCAATTGCAATATTAGGATCCACATTAGTGTTACCTCTGTCGTCTCTATGTTTATTATTACTGACTTTCTTCTTCTTCTCAAAAAACTTTACTTTTCTTCATGGTATTCAGCCAGTATGGTTAATTAAGAGTGGTGCCCTCTGGTGGATTAATTGAGAAACACTCATTCCAACACATTAAATGTCAGTAGCTGCACTTTGCTACAGTCAGAGTAATGACAACGACAATAAAGCACATTTTCAAAAGTAACTAAGGACTGTAATGGTATTATTAAGTACTCATATCGGTACTCGGTATCGTCAAGTACTCAAATGTTAGTGCTTGTACTTGTACTCGGTCTGGAAAAAAGTGGTATCGGTGCATCCCTATAATAGATATTTGGGAAGATCTGACAAATTGAATTTAAACTGTGATTTGCAGTCACCCAAAAATAAGAACAGTTGTTTTTTTTGTTACCTTAGAGTTAGCTGTTACGTCTACAGAGGTTGGCTGTTCACCATGTTGCACCATTATGTTTCTACGGTAGCTCAGAAGTAGAGGTAAGATCGGGCCTAAAAAATCCAGCCCGACCCGACCCAGGCCCGCGGGTATTAAAGCCCGACCCAGCCCGAGCCCGACCAATTAACTTGATTTGCAGGCCCGAGCCCGAAGCAAACCCGAAATTTCATATTTTATTTGTGAGGACTCGGGAGGAGGAGGGGTGATTTATGATAACAAATTAAAGCCTGTCTTTTGTAACGAAATCTAAGTTAAACAAGACTGTATAAACATTTACATCTTTTATATTTCTGTGTCTGCAGAGGTTACATTAACCGACAATTTTCCATCATTGACGGATTTTTTTAAGAGTTGACGGGAAAAATTTAAGGCCGTCCGTCATTTTGACGGGTTGAAAATTGGGCCATAAACCACAGCAGCAGTACGTCCTTAAGAATCTAGCGCAGCACTTTAAGAGAGAGAGAGAGGCAGAGAGACAAAGAAGAACAATGAAAAAAAAAAAAAAGTCAGCGAGAGAGAAGCCCGGCCCGACCCGAACGTAATGATTGACATTTTAGGCCCGACCCGGCCCAAAATTCAGGCCGGGTCGGGCTCGGACTCGGGCTTGGGCTTAAGATCTTACCTCTACTCAGAAGGGACTCGGTTTGGAAAAAAGTGGTATCGGTGCATCCCTACTTATTTCCACAGTTTTGTTCTGGAACTTTACCATCAGCTATGAGGACTGACAGGGTTAAGGCCACTCAGGAGGTGAAACTGAAAAGGTGGTTCATTGTTTTTTAGTTTTATTGTCTTGTCTTACAATAGTGTAACCAAGGGATATAGTATTAGTGTACGTTTGGGACAGAAGACACAATACTTTGTTGGAGACAGAGTTACAAAAATACAATAAGGAAGGGAATGTTTCAGCACTGTAACTGTATTTTTGATGTCTTGCAAACCCATGAGGAGAGGATGGGTGCTTTGTGTGCGTGACATGAAAATAAAAAGAGTCAATTGTGAAGGATGGGCTGCATTCACTGTAACAAGGATTATCCCCAGGGGACAGTTGTGCTTCCTGTCCTTATGCAGTACACAGTTGGGGCTAATGGAATATTTGCCAAGACGTCAAACTAGTTTTTGATTTTTAAAATAGACTTCTATGTAGAGAACAGATGTAAAAAGTCAGTAGGTTAAGCAGCAAATGGGCAGAAATGCAGCATGAAACATCTCCGTATTGGTAACTAAAGTGTGTTACTTTCAGGAAATGCATAGATTCTCTCGCAAAATTCCCTTTTTAGACGTGACAGTATAAAACAATACCTCATTTTCTCTCTCACATACTTCAGTGACTCCACCTATTCAGTGAAGTCATTTGTTTGACCAGCTCCTTTTTCTGGCAATGATGAAAATGGGGGCAACGCAATTATTCCCCACCCACAAGAGTCTGAGACGGAGGCAGGAGAATCTCCGGCAGACGCTGCTCTTAAGATCCTCAGTCACTTGAGCTTTGTCATCCGCACCCCCACCCTTTCCCCCTTGTGTAAATATCACCCTGCCCCTCCCACTCGTCCACTCCTTCAGGCATTCAGGCACCTCTCACAGCACACAAAAACATACCAGGGCTGTTTTGGCCATGCTTTGAACACTCATAAACATGAGTTGTATGCTTTGGTCCATCCATCTTCAGCCGCCTCTGCCCTAAATTAATGGAAGTACATGGATATGATTTGATTAGGCCAGGTTGATGTCAGCAGGAAGACTAAATGGAAAAAAATGACACATATAAATCAATAATCATTCATTAATCATCTCTAATTGCCAACCTACAAATGTCCTTGAGTGTCAGGGCTGTAACAGCGTATTTGCTGATGTCATCGTCCTTCTATGAAAGACTTAATATCACTGGAGGTTTTCTGTCGGTGTTAATTAAGAAAAGTCTGAATTTGTGCATAAAGCTGACTAATCCCAATAAATATGGATGAGACTTCTGTCCAGAGCCCTATTCAACAACCTGCTGAGTCTTGCCCTTTCTCCTCAGATGTTAGCTTTTTTTGCGTATTCTCTATGTACCGAAGTGACCGCTTACTAATGACTCATTATCAGGGCATGATTTTATAATTACAACTCAGCCCGGAGAATTCAGTACACTCTGATGTAGCCACGGTCAAGATAATACCACTTCTGCTTTTAAGAACGGGAGGTTTATAAGCCTGTGACGCATAGGATGTTTGGGTTAAGCCGGACTATTCTAGGAAAAAGCAACTACCTGAGTTCTGGAGCTGGAAGTTTGGAGGAAACCTGTCTTTATATAGTCTGTTTAAAGAACCCTTTCCTGCGCTGACTGATAAACAGACGGACTGGTGTAAATACTGGAAAGGGTCTTCAGAAGTCATTTAGTGAATATCAAATAAGACCAGATCAGACTTAATGTAATGACAGATATGGGAATAGAGTCACTATTTTTGCTACATGTATGGTTACTCACAGCATAATTTGAGCAGGAATAGGATTATACAAATGTGACACTTCTTAATTTTAATTCCGTGCTGCAGCTGAGGACAGAGTTTGGTATATGTTGTAGAGCCAGCCTTTTTTTTGGATAAGGCCACATAATTTTATGTAAAGAATCATTTTTGGTAATCATTATAAGAAACAGCAGGGTCATTTATTTAGATCCCATAAGATTCTTTGACGGGAGTCTTGGTCAAAATGGCAAAAGCTCATAATTTCACATATCCTCCTAAGACCCAGCAATGCACTTTTGTCCTTTGTTGTAGACAAGAGTTTCACAGCTTTACTTTAAAATAAATACTTAAAAAATATCCAATGAAAAGGACATTATATGAAAAAAACATTTAAAATGTATCTGTGAAAACTGTTGCATCATGCTGTTTCCAATTAAGGCAATTATTTAATGTAAAATGGCCAAAATGTTTACTTACTGGGTCTCAGGAGGATATAAAACACACTAAGAGCGCAAAAATGATTGCAAAACTTGCAATAAAACAGGTGAACAGGGAAAAAAAGTGCCAAATAAACCATCTCCATAGCTCATACCATGGTGATACAGGTATTGAATTTCCTTGAAGGGATTTATTTCACACTAGTAACCACCTTACACTGCATTATCCCGGTTACACATATTGATTTATAAATGATTTTATTGGTTTGGAAATTACCTCCATTGTCTATGATTACAACTTCACCCATATCTAGACAGGCTGCTCACAGGAATAACAGAAGAAAACCATTATTGTCCAACCAGATTCACATATTTAAAGTGTGTAGTAAATATTTTCTTTATTTGTCTCAAACTGAAATAAAAAAGAAAACAGAACTAAATAAAACAATAAAATCAAGAAGTCAGTTACATATGCACCCATCAATTGTTATTAATCACAGAAAAAGTAGTGAAATACAATAAATTTAACATAAGTGTACATATGAATCAACTCATAAACACAGTTTGAGAAAGGACAGAAAGAAGCAAAGGCTTATCTAGTCCTGCCCCTTCCTTACTTTCAGTGCCAAATTCATAACCAAATATGTTTCCTTCATTGTTGTTCATTATTGTTAGAGAACAAGGAATAACTAGTCATAGCACCTTTACGCTGCGTTTCCTCTACATGGAACCGACTCGACTCAGGTACCAGGTACTATTCCTGGAGACTGTTTCTATTATAGGATACTACCAACTTTAGAGTACCTGGACGTCATAGCGATGTGGTGCGTTACTTCTGTGTCGTCTGCTCAGAGAGTTACCGATAAACTCTCTTGTTGCGTGTTGTCTCGTCAAGCTCATGCCGAATTTTTACATCAGCCACCGAAGACTGAATCTCCTCGACTGACCATGGTGTAGTTTTGCGGGCCGTCATCATTTGGATTAACCTACCGCTATATTTACTGTAAACTTCCACATCTGACCAATCAGTGGTCGGCAGTGTTTACACATCATGTTTTAGTATCTGTTTCCCGGTCTTGGAACCTCGGCGGAGGTAGTACCAAAAAACTAGTACTGGGTACCAGATTCCAGGTCCTTTTTCGTAATGGAAACGTAAAAAGGCCGAGTCGAGTTGAGTCGGTACCACATAGTGGAAACGCGGCATTAATTATTGGTTGTATCACCATTGTTCAACCATTCTGCCAGAAATAAACATAAACTAGAAAAGCACTCGGAGAGCGCAGACCTCCGCCAAGGCAGATCAGTGCCCCCCACCCCCCCATCACCACCAAAATTTCATCATTTGTTCCTTGTGCCAGTAGCAACATTTCCTGAGATTTTCATCCAAATCTGTCCATAACTTTTTGAGTTATCTTGCACACGGACAGACAGACAAACCAATACCAGCAAAAACATAAACTCCTCGGCAGACGTAACAAATAGAGACTAAACTACACAGGGTATAATCTGTAAACCCCAAACTACATATAAACCCATCAACAATATCTCCCATTTCACATACCAAAACATGAAATTGGACTGATAACTCTCGCATTTGTATGAGTCGATTAACATTTGTTTGTAGTGTCTATTAAACAGCAGTGTGTTCTTACATGACTTTAAAGGGTTAGTCATCGTTGGTAAGGGGTAACATTCATCTGGCAGGTTAATATTATTATTTCTAATGACAACAGTTAGATTCTAAGGTTGTAAGTATCTATGCCCTATAGTAACAGCTGTATAGAAATAACAGCTTTTATGTATTTTGTATTTATTTATTTGCACATCACAAATGACAAGAAAAAAAAAATAACATGCAAGTAACACCATTGTGCAGGAGAAGATAGAAGCTAAAAAGGCTTGTGTCAATACCACCCCAAAAATAAAACACACGAAAAAGAAAGAAAGAATAAAAAATATATGATTGAATATGATTAAAATAAGAATAAAATACATTTTTAAAAATCTAATGATATATAATATTAGATTTTTTTTCCTGTTAATTAGAGTCCTTTTCAGATGCATTTTAAATAATGTTAAAGAAGATGTTGATTGAAGTTCAGGACGTAGATTATTCCAAAGATGTGGTCCACAGTATTTTAGAGAATACTGACTAACAGAAGTCCGGCAGTACGGAACATAAAATTTGCGTGTAGGATGATTATGAGCATAAAAAAGTTCTGGAAAACTTTAGGACGGTCATGAATTAAGTGAACATATTTGTACATGAAGACACAGGTGTGGTAAACATTTGCATCAAAAACTGAGAGAAGTTTGAATTTTTAAAGTGTCTTTTAGAAAAGCTGATCATGCTTAAAAACTTCTTTTGGATTCGGAAAATCTTGAGATAAGTGGGACAGGTAGTCGCCCAAACAGTATTGCACTAAATAATATAAGGACAAATTAAGCTGTAATAAATAAAAAGTTAGACTGCTGTTTACAGTATTGTTATTAAATAAGGAGTGTAAAATTTTCTTTATTGTCGACAAATCATAAAAAAACAACAATGAATAACTTTTTAGTTTTACTGTTGTGTGCTTTTACCCTTCGTTTTGGGGCATTGTCAAATACTCAACATAACATCTAATTCAGTGTTTGAGAAAATAATCAACTAAAATTCCAAAGACAGACCAAGAAAATCTGGATTTTAGTGTTTGTTTGGCATTTATACGAGGCAATGTAGAAGACATAAACCATCCCATCTCATATTCATACACTGTCCTGTCTCGTTCACATATTTTAACTCTCATATAAACTCTACGTAGCCTATGTGTATATATCTAGGTTGAGGCTCTTATTTTCGTCTTGGATTATGCTCGTACAGATGAGACATTGTTCTAGCTCTATTTATTAATATGATGGTCACAGTGTTTTGGTTTGTCCCTTCTTACTGTTTCCACTATACACACATTTAATCTCCTCATACATACTACATATTCCACTCCATACGTACATATAGGCTCCTCACACATGCTTATTTTTCCTCATGTGGACAGATATTTCTCCTCATACAAACACATACGTTCTCCTCATATATTCGTATATTCTCCTCAGTCATGCATGTGTTCTCCTTTCACAATCATACATTCTGTAGAGTATGTATGCGCTGTATGAGGGAGTTAAAATGTATGAATGTGTGAGAAAATATATAGAAATATGAAAGGATAATGTATGACTAGGACAGAATGGATTATATCTTCTACGGACAGTTTCATCACACCTGTCTCTCCTGAAGAAAAACCCTTCAGTTAAAGGTGCTGGAGACTTTCGTGACCAATTTTTCATCAAATCTGTAAAACCTCAGTCATATCCTAAGTATCACAAATCTGTAAGACTTTCTGTGATTACTCACCTGAATCTCTTGCATTACGGTGAACAATTTCGACGAGCCATCCACCATAAACAAACCGTGTGTTTACATTCAGAGCCAGTAGGTCACACGGGCATCTTTGGAATTTTGTCGCGACATGCATTGTGAGAAACGCCGGTTTGTGCCACTGTCTGGTAGCGGTAGCTGCTACAGACGATGCAGAAATGGCAGGAGCTCCCTTCCTTCTATGCATATTCCTCCAGCCGTTTCCGCATCATGTTTCATCCATATAATTTCATATGTATCAATTTGTACAGGGTGGGGAAGCAAAATTTACTATGAACATTTAGTTGTTTTTTCTCAGCAGGCACTACGTCAATTGTTTTGAAACCAAACATATATTGATGTCATAATCATACCTAACACTATTATCCATACCTTTTCAGAAACTTTTGCCCATATGAGTAATCAGGAAAGCAAACGTCAAAGAGTGTGTGATTTGCTGAATGCACTCGTCACACCAAAGGAGATTTCAAAAATAGTTGGAGTGTCCATAAAGACTGTTTATAATGTGAAGAAGAGAATGACTATGAGCAAAACTATTACGAGAAAGTCTGGAAGATACTATTAAAGAAGAATGGGAGAAGTTGTCACCCGAAAATTTGAGGAACACTTGCGCAAGTTTCAGGAAGCTTGTGAAGGCAGTTATTGAGAAAGAAGGAGGACACATAGAATAAAAACATTTTCTATTATGTACATTTTCTTGCGGCAAATAAATTGTCATGACTTTCAATAAACTAATTGGTCATACACTGTCTTTCAATCCCTGCCTCAAAATATTGTACATTTTGCTTCCCCACCCCGTATTTGTATTTGTATTTATTTATTTAGCACAATAAAAACAGTGCAGGGAGGGAACGAAGCCCAAAAGGCTTGTACAGAGTTCCACTCCCATCATCTACTATAAATAAAAAATAGAATGTACAAACATAAGAAAACAATAATTAAACAACAAATAACAATATAGAAAATACTGAAAAAATCAGGACAGGAGATGTTTTTTCAGTGAGTTTTTGAAAGATGTAAATGACAATATAGATTTTAGAGACATGTCTAGATTGTTCCACAGTGTAGGACCTCTAAATAAAATATTAAATTGATGACCAGATGTTCGACAGAAGGGTAAATGAAGATTGTTGCTATATCTAGTTGAGTATAAATGTAAATCGGATGGAAAACTAAAAAAATTATGAAAAGTGTCCGGAAGATCCTGCTTATTATTGATAAACTTGTGCACAAATAAACATGAATGATAAACACTGAGTTCATGAACGGGTAGTATTGAATATTTCCTGAAAATTGGTGCAGATGGTTCGTATCTACTAGACTGTGAGATTGTTCTCAGGAATCTCTTCTGGATTATCAAGAGTTTGCGAAGATAAGTTGGATAAGTTCCTGACCAGACAATATTGCAGTAATTCATACAGTCTACTCTCGTTATACCGCCAACTTCCGTTCACGGCCAAATTGGCGGTATAGCGAAAATGGCGTTACAACGGGTTGCGTCCATAATGTGCATGTCTTTACTATATGATGTCTATGCTGCCTCCATTAACCCGTTCTAATTGCGTTTCTAAATAAATCTTAATTCTGTTATGTTGTAAGGGATCATTTAAAGTGGGGAAACATTTTAAGCATTATTATACCATGTCGGGAAATGACACCCCATCATCTTGAGGCTTTGGCTTAATCCCACGTCCTCTTCCCGACATCCTGACCTACTGAGTGTTCTGCGATAAATGAACGGTGGCCGTTCCGTAGACCTACTCGTAGCTTGTCGCGATCAGCGTCCGGCGCATTTGTTTCAGTGCAATGTTAAAATTTATGTGTACTCGATGACAATCACGCTGGCGGTATAACGGTCGGGAAATCAATGGTGTAAGTGTTGTTTGTGCATGGAACTGGGCTGGCGGATGGCGATAGGTGGAAATGGTGGTAGCTAATGGAATAATGCATTGGGGATTTTTGTGCAATGGTTTTGGTCAGCGGCGAGCGAAAATGGCGGTATAACGGCGGGCGGTTTAACGAAAGTAGACTGTATATGGAAACAGAAAACTATAATACAAAGTCGAGTGAGCAGAGTGATGAATCAGGGGACAGACTTTTCTCAGTATACCAAGCATCTTCATTGATCTTTTGCACACAGGATTGATATGGCTATTCCAATTAAGACCTTCATCCAGAACAACACCCAAAAATGTGGTGTGAGGTACTTGACGGATTTCAGTTCCGTTAATTAATATTTTAGCTTCTTCTTTTGTGTAGGATTTATTTTTGTTGCAGAAGATCATGAAGTTACATTTTTTTTACATTGAGTGTTAATTTATTAATCTGGAACCAATTAGAAACAGACTTGCAGACTTACAGATTCGTGATACTTAGGATATGACTGAGGTTTTACAGATTTGATGAAAAATTGGTCACGAAAGTCTCTCGTACCTTTAACCTTTAGGGGTCCACGGTCACGACCCTGTGACTCAATCACATGACATTTTCAACACGTTGTAGCGTCAGAAGTCGATCACGTAGACCACTGGGGACAATTGCATTTGAAGTTGCAGCCCTGAAACACTGTCCCTTTTTTTATTTGATGTTGATAGAGCAAATACAACCAGAGATATGACGGTTTGAACTTGGAGCAAACAAACGTGAATAAAAGTATGAAAATGAGGTCGGGGGGGGGGTTATATTTCTGACCATATCTTCGTCATTTTTTGCCTTTTTTCAAAATGAAAAAAACTGTCCGAATCTGCGGATTCTAATCCACAGACTGCATTAGCATTACAGGTAAGGGTGAGAATGACCCCCACCTGAACTGGATGCGGAAACTGGGAAGAACAGGGTGGGAGGGTGGGGGGAGGGGCGAGAAAACTGGAGAAAACACCGATGTAAATATATGCTTTTATGTCAAATATGTGAGTATAGTTTTAACTTATTACAGTTTTGATTTTATATACCTAATATTTGGAACCAATATTTACTTTTAAAGTCTTTGAAAAGGTTCATTAAGCATCTTTGTGCGATTTATGCAATAAATTATATACATTTTTCAATTCAGATTTTATATTTTTTGTGTGTTTTTTGTCCTTTTGTGTTGATATAGTTGGCTAAAGTGAAAAAATAAAAGGCAGATGGTATAGATTAAGTTGTGCTGAAAAAAAAAGATGACCAAACATGGGTATAGTAAACATTTCTTTATATAGTATATGAAGGTGTGACAGGTTAAAATGCCTTAGCACATTATTTTTTTTTTTAAATGTTCTTCATAGGTCATTGATACGTTTATTTGTTCTCAGGTATAATTATAGATTTATATGTGTTGTTACTGAAGTACACAGGTATTGTTATAGCTTTACATAAATTGGTACAAGTTCAGTATAATTACAATTAAAATTGTTATTTAAACCATTACATATTTTGTTTAAAAAGCGAAAGCATTTACAAATGTTTTATTTAAAACAAGTAATACACAGTTTTGTTCAATGTTTCGTGCCTGATTGATTGATCTTGTCTAGGAGGAAGAAGTTGTGCGCATGTGCGTCGTGGAGTTGATTGTTGTAGTGGCGGCTGTTGAATAAATCACAGATGAGTGAGGAAAACGCACTGAGTTTGTTGTTATTTCAAAAACGCATGCAACGCAGCCGTCTCCCTCGAACGTCCGGGCGGAGAGCGCAACAAAGGCAAAATCAAAAGTATTCAAAAATGGCCAAAATAGGCTCAGACCCCTTTTTTTTTTTTTTACACTCTTTTACTTATAGATCTTCTGGCACGGACCACATTCCTATACAAGTGAGCTATTCCACTCCACAGACTTTCCGAAGAGTAATGAATAGGATAGTCGTAATTCATACTCTAAATAACTGGTTGGACAGAACTGTCCCACTTTGTCCAAGGCTGTGTTTACTGGGTGAAAAAGGACAGATAGCTAATGTATCAAATGAAAAATTTTCTGTTATCATGGTTGGGGTTTCAGTAGCAGTCAGGATTATCCTTAAGCACTGGAAAACACCTAAAGCCCCACAGTTTAAAGAATGAGTCAACAGGGTGATAAAGACTGCTTCATATGAATGTATGCTTCATAAGGTCAATAACAGGGATGGAACCACAGCACCAGTTTGGGAGTTATTCTGGTCTTACATAACTATGACTGACAGTCAGCAGGATGATAGTTGAACTACTTCCCTCATGTATTTAATAAATAAATTAATTACTTATCTATTTTATTTTTTATTTTAATTTTTTATTTTTTTTTTATTTTTTTGATACTTTTCATGTATGTACAGAAGCCCTCAGTGTTATTGTTACTATTACGCAACATTGTATGAATGTCATGATCCAAGTGAAAACTCTAACAAAAACTTGAATTAAAAAAAAAAATTAAAAAAAAAAATGGCCAAAATAGGCTCAGACCCCTTTTTTTTTTTTTTTTTTTTACACTCTTTTACTTATAGATCTTCTGGCACGGACCACATTCCTATACAAGTGAGCTATTCCACTTCACAGACTTTCCGAAGGGTAATGAAAGCCATCTTGTAAAACCTGACATTTTCAACGTTGCAGTTAGTATTTTACCTTTTACGCACCACCTCATTATTCCGATCATTTTCCACTGTTGCTACAACCTAAGTCTGTCCCCAGTGTTAAGTATTTTGGGAGTATTTTAGCAAACCTTATAGCTGAAAATTGTAATAGCTCTTTCACCATTTTCCATTTCAGCTTTCCCACTAGTGACAAGGTTCTTGTTTGAACTGTTAGCTTTGGAGATCCTTCACAAGAAATTATGAGAAATATGTTAAAGCTCATCTTCTCAGATAATATCTATATTATAGGGCAGTTTTAAGGTTTACCAGTCTATCATTACATACCCCGTGAAATAAGGGAAAACTACGGTTCGTAATTGATTTACGTAGAGTTTCCATTCCCACAAGATATCCCACTTGCGTCTACCTTAAAATTCAAGGCCACAGAACATTCCACGAAGTTCTGAACATTTCCATTAGCTTTTATAATGGCAGGAAGAGGGGAAACAGCCCCTTAATACACATTCACACACACACCAACACACACAGTTCCGTCCCTTGTGTCCTTTATCACCTTTTCTTAGCACTTTGTTTCGAAGTTTCCTTCCCGCTAGGTTTCCTTTCACAAGAGTGTTTATCCTCCCCGGCAGCAACACAACAATGCCCCGCTTCATTTCAGTTTTCCAAGATCTGAGACCACTGGAGCCAATGGGCTGCAAGACACATGCTAAAGCCATTAGGTGGTGGATGACGGTGGTTAGCCACAGAGGCATCACAAAAAAATCCATCTCACTACGTACATAATGAAGCCGAGGGAAGGAATGGGTACTGCGTCAGCTCCTGTGTGTGTGTGCATGTGCAGTTCACTGACAATTAAACAACAAGCCTCATGAAAATTGGAACGTTCTTGTTCATATATGAGGATATCAATTTATATTATCCTGTTAGAGCTACTCGTAAATTTAGCTAAAAACTGCTCAGTATCTGCTCAGGCTGACAAATCCCAGCTACGAATGAAGAGGCCTTTTATTATTAGACTCAGACACATCCCATTTGGTCTCTCAGTCAAGCTCAGACAGTTTGATGGAGGACTCTCTGTGGAGATGGAGAATGACTTAATTACAGCCACTATCTCAATCTGAATTTACTGGGAGTGCATCCATAATGCATGTCTTACTTGGTATCTGTGGGCCCCAATTAGACTCGAACAATGATCACAACAAACGCCTAAAGAGTTTGAGTTTTGTGTAGCAAGACCTGTCTCTATTTTCACTACTCTTGCATTAACATTTTAATTTTAGATTAGTCTGATAATTATTCATAATATAACAAGATAAATGAGAGTGATAATACCTTAACCTGCCTACATTCATTCACAGAAATGCAGGTTTATCTTTACAGTACGCTTCAATATACATCGTCAACTGATGCA
Organism: Sphaeramia orbicularis; assembly: GCF_902148855.1. Taxonomy (NCBI): domain Eukaryota; kingdom Metazoa; phylum Chordata; class Actinopteri; order Kurtiformes; family Apogonidae; genus Sphaeramia; species Sphaeramia orbicularis. Next base: position 9,993,765 of record NC_043976.1, on the reverse strand, counting down.
AGGTGAAATATGGGGAAGAAAAGTTGCTTTACAGCAGGGGTGTCAAACTCATTTTAGTTCAGGGGCCACATTCAGCTAAATTTGATCTGAAGTGGGCCAAACAAGTAAAATAATAACAAAATAATATATAAATAATGTCAACTCCAAACTTTCCTCTATGTTTTAGAGTGAAAAAAATAAAATGACATTATGAACAGGTTTATATCTACAAACTATCCTTTCAAGCATGAATAACATGAACAAACTGGAAAAATAAGTGCAATTTTAACACTATTATGCTTCAGTCGATCATTTACTCATGTACATTATATATAACTTACAGATCACAGTAGGTCTACAAACATACAAAACATTGATAAACAGGTGGAAAATTGTTAAAATTGCACTTACTTCTCTTAAGACATTTCAGGTTATTCACATTTTTTGTGAAATTATACTTTGTTTTAATGTAAATACATGCAAATATTTGCATTTGCAAAGAGAAAAATGTGGAGTTATGAGTATTTATAGGTTATTGGGTAGTATTTTACTGATCTGACCCATTTAAGATTGAATTGGTCGGAATGTGGAACCTAAACGAAAAGGATTGTTAATATCTTAGTGTAATTTTTGCATTTCACAAATTCATCCCAATGGCCAGACTGGACCCTTTGGCGGGCCGGATTTGGCCCCCGGGCCGCATGTTTGACACCTGTGCTTTGCAGGATGTGTACTCATTTTATGTCCATTTTGCATTCATTATTATGTCATTTTAAGTCCATTATGTGATATCCTGTGAGTTTAGACCGGGCCTGGGACTCATTTTGAAACTGTGCTGTTGTAAACTCTGAACCAAAAATGTGTCCAAGTCACCAGGGAAAAATCTCTTCCTGGTGCTCCACCACAAACAAGCAGCACAATCTCCCTGGACGATTAACCACTACAGTTTCTATGGAGCAGCTGCATACTTGACATTTGATGACTGCACTTATGTTGAGTATCAGTTCTCTGACTTCCAGTGTTAGGCGAGAGTTTTTCCTCTGACCAGAATTTGTAAAGATTATTTAAGGAATCTTAAATAGTTGTATTTCATGGGCTGGTACTGCAGTGCAGTCAGGGGTCCCTGGTTTTGCAGCATGTAGAGTATCATTTCCGTGGGTGTTATGTGTTATACAGTATGTCTCAGTAAGCTGGATTCTGCTGCTTTGATCAGGGTAGAGTCCCCTCACTAATCCGCTTGAGCTCTGGATGTTTGCCCAGGACATGTATGCACACACACACAGTCACAAATTGTGATTAAAAAACAGATGCAGAATGCTGGCCAAAGAAGGTGAAATCATTGAAATAAATTCGACAGAAACAGACAGATGTTGGACATGTACACATTTCCTTACTGTACATTTATTGTGTTACTTTAAGGCTGTGTCTGTATTGACAGCCTCTTGTTCCATTAGTGCTACCAGTTTTCATTGGATGCATTTGTAACTAATATTTAATGATGTAATGCTTACCTGGATTTGCACATCTTTACCCCCACCTTGTGGGAAATAAAAAACGGCTTGATCTTTGATCCATATTTTAATTAGAGCTGCAGGACACAGACAGGATTAGGAAATGTTAATGCTTTCCTCCTGTCATTTCTCTTTGTCTTTTTAGGAGCCATTTAAGAGCTCTAAATAGCTCTGGGCTTAACTGCTAATTTCTGTGCCCTGGATTCAAGAGCTAATAAACAGGTGGGAAGGGATTTTTATCTGGTTGCAGCCAGAGAGCAGAAAGGGCGTAATGAAATGATGGAGAGGAATGAGAAGGAAGAAACAGGAGGAGAAAAGAGAGGAAGGCAGGGAAGGAGAGTTGGGGTGCTACTTGAGTGTTTGTCACGGCCCTCCCTGCATTACGTCACTGAGATGCTTCAGCACTGATGGCATCGTCAGGCTGGGAGGAGGCCGGCCCTGGGGATGATGTCATTAATAACCAATCACAGGACTCAGGCCCCGGTAGGGTCTGGCAAGCTCCTGTGAGCTAAAATAGTAGGATCTCTGAAAATGTCTTTTCCTCCTCTCAAATCATGGAGTCTGTGCGTCCGTACGCTTTTCCCTGGGGTTATTTTCAGACTTAAAATAAATGTATTTCAGAGCCTGTTCCTTCCTCTGGGTCGGTGCAAAGGGTAAATGAAGCTGACGTGCAAAAAGGGGACAGAGCCATGTAAAAATAGTCCTAAGAGAATTAGCATTTAACAAACTTAATAGTACAAGAAGGAGCTGCTTTGTGTTCACCCACGTGAACGGAGCAGTTCCTACTTTACCGTGTTTGGTACGGACCGTGGTGTTCTATGTATCTAATTCAAACCTGGGGTCATGACACTACAAACTAGCTTTCACTGCGCTTTGTATAAAGATGTGAAATAATTAATATGAACATGTGACCATCCGTGATTCAAATGCCTGGCAAGCTTGGATTCCCTGTCTAATTAAATATATAAACCAGCTGTGAATGAACAGAGATATTCCATCACTTTTCCAATACCAGCAACACTAGGAGGCAATAGCATGCCATGTCGCAGCAGTATTTCACATACAGTAAAATCAATCACTGCGCTGCTGTGAAGTTAACATTGTACCCGCTGAGAACTTTCTCTCCCATTCATATACCTCATGACCTTATCTGTGCCTGGCTGTGCAATATGGGCCTACTGTGGTTAAACTATTAAACTTTGCAGGCGCTCACTTTTTCTTCCGCTCTCTCATGGGAAAGCTTCAACATTTCCTTTGCTGCTGCCAAACTGTAAAGCTTTTGTTGTCTGTTTTTCTACTTCCTCTCGTAGTCGATCACCTGCGTTCTTGTGATTCCTCTAAGAAAACTCTGTCAGCTCATAAAAATATTTACAAGCCCTGAGGTTTTTTTTAAAGACCCCCTTCAGTCATGTTGTAATACATAGTAAAAAAAATACTGTGCAATGAATAATAATGACTTTAGGAGGGTCTTCCACACAAAAGTTGGCATCTCCACATTTATTTAAAAATGTGGAATCTAAATGTGCAGATATAATTTCTTTTTAAGTTTATCTATTATGCATGAGACATTTCTTGTTCTTTACTGACTGGTAAAAGTTGCTGTAGATCACTTTTGGCCACAAATTATTCTTCTATATCGCTGACATGCTCCTTAAATTCAGATTTAACCCATAAAGACCCAAATATACACCAGTGACCAAAAGCATCTACTGATCTAAAACGTTTAATAACTTTAGAGCCGCTAATTCTATCAATACATGTAAATAATTGATGTAAAATACTGTTTGTCATCTTTTCATGGTCATCAGATATGACCCATTTGGATGTTTAGAGGCTCGTGGAAACACCGTCGTCTTCTACAACATTGATTCACCAGTAAAACCAATGGAGTTTGATAAATGACAGTGGATGGACACACTTGGTTTATGTTCAGTTAATGATAGATTTGACTGAAAACGTGACTATTTCTCAAGTTTTCTCAGTATAATGATTACACTGGGTTACAAAAAAATGTTTTTTGCAAGTTGCCTAGGTTTTTTCAACTAAATTAGGACCATTTTGCACCGCTAAATCCAAAAATGACATCTGTTTTTCTCAGTCAGGTCAGGTTTTTTTGCTAATTTGATTTTGAAAAATTTGATCTTCTCACAAAATTGATTACATTTTTGTGACTTTATCAGTTGATTTTTTATGTAGTTCTCACCCAAAATAGGTTTTACGAGAAAAACAAATCATAAAAAAAACATTAATCATAAATTGGCAAAAGTAAAATATTCAGAACTCGTTTATTGCAAGAAATATAAAAGAATTTTGTATCATATGATGTGAAAATGCCCATAAATGTAAGCAAAAATGTTAAAAAGCCAATATGTAGCATAGTTCAGAAAGTTGACCTGATTGAGCAAAATTAATGTGATTTTGGATTCAGCACACCAAAATCATCCTAAATCAGCTCAAAAAAACTTAAACAATAAATTTGTTGTTGACCACTGTTAAAGTACATGATCAGTTAAGTAAATATAGGAAAATACCTGATTTTCACTGAAAAATAGCAAAATAGAGAAGGTAATATTATGATAAATGGTGATAAATTACTTAAGAAAGGTTAAAAAGAGAGAAAAAAAATCATTTGGGAACTTCACAAAAGTAGCACTGGGTCTTTATGGGTTCAGGTGAGGACTGACTTTTTTTTTTTGCTTCAGCAGGTAAATGTTGAAAAAGTGTCAAACTGCACATTCTGCACTGTGAAATTCAGGGATTACAATGAACTAACTGTAAAAAAATAATTCATTTTACTGCAGAAGGGGACTTTAAAGCGCAGAATTCCAGATCTGTAAGAGTGTTTTTAGTGCAGAGCTGTAAAGGAAAAGAAAGAATTTGGTCTACAGCTTTAAGCAAATTCTATGCATCTCCTTTCTGTTTGTTCAAATGGGTCTGACCAAGCTGGTGCACATTCACAGCCTCTCCTGTCCAGGCCCCTTTTCGCTCCTCAGAGCTTTGAGCTTGGATACAGTCCACCCACCAACTCACATACACACACACACATACATACAGAGACACACAACACACAGCAGACACAGGCACCAGTGTTCCCAGGATTGTCAGTTCCTCCCCCTGTATGGGGCCTATTTCACATCCCTCCACCACCTGCATCTCTTATCAGCCTCTGCAGCGCTCACCTTGTAAAGTCACTGGGGTTCATCACCTGTAGCAGAGACAGATGCTAAGCTCTGAATATTTTAAACAATTCAACGTGATCCTCAAAATGGTTTAACAACGTGACAAACACCGATATGCTATTTTGTGATTTTCTCTTTTAGTCGTTTCCATTGCATTATTGAGCTGTCTGTTAGCAATAAGCTTTAACTTGCAAATGTTGTCTGTGCTGTGGTTACGCAGCGCTAACGCATGCAGAGAAAAAGAGAGGAAAAGGAGATACGCAGCGCAGAGGGGAAAGTGAGCAGTGATGATTGACTGGCTGGCAAAGTCCAGGGCCTAAGCTGCTTATCACTATGAAGAGAGTCAATTGCAGCGCAATCACTTTTTAATAAACTTGTGAGAGAGCAGGCGCATTGAAAGTCATATTTAAATGGAACTGATGAACACATAGTTAGCTCAATGCAGCAAAGGGAGCTGAAGTGGCTTTAATTTGCTTAAGACTTTGCCAGGATATCTCTGGTGTGTTTTCATCCACGTCCTTCTTAAATTTGGTCCTTCTCCATTTAATTATCACCAGATAAAGAGAGCAGGTGCTTCCACAGGTGTGATAAGCCTGTTTGTGCCAAGTAAGCCCCATCATTTATTAAAAGCACATATAGAGTGCATGTATAGTATTGTGTGTTTGTGTGTGTTTTTTCTATCTGTCCTCTTGTAGTTGGATTAGTCAGCACAAAAAAAACAAAACAAAACTCTCAACAGATAAGAGGTATTCCATCAACAAGCACAGTTTCAGAGATACTTAAGACTCTAGTCCTCGGACAACAATTTGTGGTAGAGGTCAGCTGCTAATGGATTTTTAAAGGCTAATTTAATAACGATCATTTGGAGCAAGGAAAAACAGATAGCTGAGAAATTGGCCAATACTCCTCCCCAGACTTCTGGAAAAAATGAACACTGTTGCAACAATGTTTGACTTTATTGGAAACTGAATAACTGTTGAGCTGTACATCTAAATCAAAGTAATCAATAACAGTCGTGTACGAACAGAACACAGAGACATGCATCCTTTCGGCAGAGCAGGGGATATTTTCAGTCCAAGGCATTAATGTAGCCGACAACCTTTTTTTGCTCATAAAGTTTTATAAAGTTAACTTTTATTTAAATATAAATTACACATTATTTTGCATAAATTTTGTAACTTGTGGCCAAATGTCAAAATACTATTAATAATGTATATGCTTTTGCTTTCAGTCGTTACTGATTTCTTGGTTGTAAAAGTGAATGTGTCAAACCCTCACTACTGGACCTACCTAGTTAATGTGTAATAGTCACATTAGCGTAGGTATGATTCAGGTTGTCATACTTTCTAAGCTGTTAAATAGATGAATCATTCACACTGGGGATTTGGTGTGATTAAATTAACTGCAGTGAAACTCTTTCTAGCCCAGTGCACTTTTATCATTAATCCATGGAGAGAGTTCAGGCTGGGTCTTGTCTGAAGATTCTGGTTCTCAGGAGGTTTCATTTGCGTCGGCCCTGGGTGACTCCGTTTCCAAAGGGGAGAAAAAAAAAAACTCTCAGGGGAGCAGAGGTAGCAAATTCTTTCCTTCTGGGGTAGATGTCCTACTCCCAGCTGCAGCTGTTCTTTCTCAGCATCTCACCATCCTTCGCCTCCAGGACTCCACCAGGCTCACTGTTGGCCCAGAGACGGTTGTCACTGGCGACCAGCAGATATTTGAACGGGTGGCTAGGTTGACTTACACCTACTCCGGCCCAGAGTTAATGAAGTGTACACTCCGCCAGGGTTTACTGGCAAAACACATGTGCACTGGTGTGCTGACACAATACACACATAATTGCAGAGGCACACTAACAAACACAGTGCTTCATTAAGCAGCACTTAGTGCCTCAGTTAATAAATGACAGGGAACATATTCTACAGTTTATTTCCTCATGCAAGATTAAGAATACACAGAGACACAATCTTTATCTTTCTTTTTTCCCCCTCCACACTCACATTCTAATTCCCCTCTTTATCATTGCACAACATCCTCAGAGCATGTTCAACAGCACCCCCTGGTGTGCAGAAAATTCATGGCATCGTAAAAGTAGCAGCAACATTTTGAGTAAAGGGAAGACGAGAGAGGTTGAGCTGCTTTGGATTGATCCTGTGTATCAAAGAGGGGTTGTAGACTGACATGGTGTTTGTGCTATTGAGTGAAGCCAGCCAATAAATAAAGCTGTTTGTCTGAGTCATCCTCTGGTTGTCTTAAAGAGAAGTATCAGTCCTAACAGGCCCGCTCAGCCTCTTTTGACTCCCCTCTGGTTGTTTTGTTAGCTTAATAATGGCAGAAGAAACAAGACAGAGATGGAGAAGAGGGATGATTCACTGAGGAGTTCACTATTTACTTTTACGAGGACAGGGGAAGAGTTTAATTCAGTAGCTCTGCTTTGCTTTAAGACTTGAGTTAAACTTTATTGAAGTTGTATTTCATTCAATAGAGGGTATTAACTTTGCATTTGAGTTAAAGATCTACAAGGCTCAGCCACTCACGGTAAGCAATTCCACTTGGAGGTAAAGCAGCAGTAAAATCAATTTGGCATGCTTCATTGGGTGTAGCTACAGTAAAGAGTCTTATTTAAGTATCCTACGAGTCTCCTGTCTCTTAGATATCTCTTTAGCTGGTATTTTGCAATGTTAAGCAACCAGATTCACTGCTGGTCAATGACTGTTTTCATATCACATGCTCCCAACTGTCTCCATCACTGCTACTATTCCCAGCACTGACTCACACTCACACAGTAGACTACATGTCTGTAATCCATATCTTCTGGCAGACAGCCTGTCAAGTTGGCAGGTCTGTCTGTTTATTAGGGCTTCAGCAGAGCAGGAAGTCTGGTGTCTGACTACGCACAAAAATATAGTGTACATACTCACAAATACACACATGTATCTTAATTGAAAGGCAAATTGCAATCAATGTACATACAACAGATTTGTGGGTGTCCACAGGTCTGAGTTGAGACAGATGTTGCAGTGGTCGAGGCTAACAGGATGGGGACCGGTGGCCATTAGCAGTGGTACGGCAGCTGGGGAGATGCCTCATTAGGTGAGAAACAGAGAGACTAGATGGAAACCAGACAGAAAGATGGGGAGTAAGATTCAAAGTGGTAAAAACATAAGACGAGCAAAATCCAGCTTTGGAGTTTGGACTTTTGGGACTGCAGCTTCAAGAGAAAGAAGCCGACATCCACAATCCTGACTTTTTTAGAGCTCTAATGAGGTTTCATTTGTCAGCCGTGTATGTATAATTCATACGGACTCTTTATTGTTTTCATGATGGAGTGGACAGTTGTTGCGAGACTTAATGAGGAGACAGTTGGGAAATGTGTTGTACTCTATGACAGTGCCAAGGGGTCCTCCTTGGACACCAGCACTATGGGTGAATGGACAAACAGCTTTGCAACACACATGGACATTTTTTGGTCTCATACACACGCTAAGAAGACAAGTAGGTTAATCACAAGGAAAAGAGTTGAAGGGAAAAAAGCAGAAGTGAGTTTACTTTTATAAAAGGTTCTGACAGAAAGAACAGTACACCGGAAACTTTTAAGACTTATCCAGTTATCTGATAATTACAGCAAAATCCTAATAGAATCTGTAGTTTGTGGTAAAACAGCTTAAAGTGATACTAAAACTAAAACTGTAAAGAGAATCATGTGACTCAGTTGTAAACAAATGCATCAATGCTGGAGATACTGTAAATAAAAATCTGAAATTTCGTCTTGTTCGACTATTAAGGATCACCTTATCTTATCTTATCTCATCTTATCTTATTTTATCTTATAATCCTACTATAATGGACGTTCTGTGACCGACACGTGTCCAACGCATGTCTGATCGATGTCCCGATGTTGCACCACAGGAGGACGTACAGTTGCAATGCCACTGTTGCACCACGGTAGGGCGCTATCATACAATGGCACCACGGGTACAATGCTGCTAGTAATATAAAAATCCCGCAATATGTAAATGTCTGCATTTTGAGATGTAAAAACAGCTCAATTTGTCATGACTTTTTGAGCCTTTCCACCCATTCCATGATGTAGAGTTGCACTTTTACAACTTTACATCAGGAAATTTGTGTAAAAAAAAAAAAAAAAAAAAAAAAAAAAAAAAACAGCGTTAATGCGTCGTCTTCAGAAACACTTGATTCACAAGAAGGTGGTGATTTTGCCGTGGAAAACCACTGCTTCGATCAGTTAATTTGTCAGTGACAGAACAACACAAGCCAAAGAGGTGTTATTTCTGTTTTGGATGCATTCTATGAGTAATATATGCTGTATAAATATAGTGCACAGAGGAGTTTAATAGCTCGGTTCAGAATGGGGGTAAAGTTATAGTTTAATGCAGGGGTGTCAAACATATGGACCCTGGGCCAAATCCCGCCCGCCACAGATTCCACTCCAGCCCATTGGATGAATATGCAAAGGGAAAAATTTACATTGAAAATATGAACAGTCATTTTAGCCCAATTTGATCACAAGTGGGCCAGCCCAGTAATAATAGTAGAAAAACCTATAAACAATGTCAACTCCAAATTCCAAAATTTTAACAATATTCTGCTTATTTTCTGAATGTTTTGTGTCTTTGTAGATCTACTGTCATTTGTAATGCACATATATAAATTATAAGTTGTGACATAATATTGTTTAAAGTTCACTTGGTTTTCTTAAGAAATTTCAGGTTTTTCAGATTGTTACCCCACCCCCCGAAGGGGAAGCATGGATTATTGTTTTGTTTTGTTTTGTTTTGTTTTGTTTTGTTTTGTTTTGGTTTGGTTTGGTTGTTTGTTTGTTTGTTAACACTAGCAGCAAAACTATTGGTTGAATTCATACCAAATTTGTTTTATAGATTGCCAGTGACCCAGAATAGATGTCATTGTATTTTGGGAACAGTAGGTCAAAGTTTAAATTTTTTACGATTTTTTTGAATTTTTTTTTTCATTCTTTGTTTATTTGGAAAAACATGTTAGACAGAACTTCCCTTTCGGGTACAATTCAACATCCACACATCAAATTTAAAAGAAGAGGCTAATCCAAGATTTTTAGTCGAGTATAGAACAAATAAAATAAATAAAGAAAAGAGGAGAGGGCTTGCTCCGCTATTTAAACAACAAGATAAAACCCATTAAGGTGTGTATGATTAAATTAACCTAAACAGAAATGTACATCATATAAATGTTTTCACATCACCAATGTATTCAATTCACATCCATTACAAATTTAACATAGTTTGTCCATTTTGACCAAAAAGTGAAAAAAGATTCCCTTTGATCCTTAAGACAAAATGTCAATTTCTCCAGAATAAAAATGTCCTGTACAATATTGATCCATTCTTCAATTGTGGGTGCTTCAGGCTTTAACCATTTTCTAGTGATAGTCTTTTTACTTGCTGCCAAAAGCATTAACAACAGTTTTTTATCTTTCAGTGTCCAGTTATCACACAAAATATCTCCTAAATACAGGGCTTCATATTTACATGGAATTTTTTCAGTAAAAATATTATTTAAATGTTCAACACAGCTGTTCCCAGAATGATTTGATCGCTGGACAACTCCAGAAAATATGATAGTGATTGGCGTTATTTGTCCCACAGAGTTTTATGAATTTTTTTAAATCTTTTTTTTTTTTTTTCCTCCATTTACTTATAATGAGTGTCTTAAGCAGCAAAACTATTGGTTGAATTCATACCAGATTTGGATCATAGCTTGCCAGTGCCAGAATAGATGTTACATTTTGGGAACAGTGGTCAAAGTTCGAATTTTTTATGAATTTTTAAAATCTTCCCATGTACTTATAATAGGTGAAATATGTGTGAGGGATGGGGTTTGTTGTGCCTGGCACCACTTGTTTATTACATTTTGCAAAAGGAATGTTTGTAAATGTAGAGATTTTTTACATTTTCATATTTTAATTTAACTTTTTTGCGCTAAAACAAACAAAAACAACAAAAACAAAAAATTGGAACTGTCAATATTTATAGGCTATTTTTTTCTATTATTTTACTGGTTCGGCCCACTTGAGGTCATATTGGGCAGAATTTGGCCCCTGAACTAAACTGACTCTGACACCCCCGGTTTAAAGATTCAATGTTGAAACTTCAGTGACATCTAGTGGTGAAATTGCAAATGAATACCCCCCTCACCCTCTTCTTCAGTGGCCATAGAAAAAAACATGAAAGGTCTTTGTTAAAGCCCGTGTTCTGCCACTTCTGGGCTTTGTAAATAAGGGTATTTTAACTCCTTATTGAACGCCACCTTCTGTAAACAGATAAAGAGGAAAAGAAAGTGCGTTATTGTGTAGCTATTGTAGAAAGATGGCCGACCCATTCTGCCTGTGGATATACACTGCTCATTTTAAGACAGTGAAAACACAACAGCTCTTATTTTCAAAGCATAATTGCGACTCCTATACTCTATTTCTGCAATTAGATCGTTGTAAATCTTACACACTGGACAAAGGCAGAAGAAGTCAGACTATAACAGCCTGTTGTTTTCTCTACATTGTGGCATACTGACCTGAAGCTCGTCGTCCCACATTAAAACAAAGTAGCACTCATTCACAGCCTGTTGGAGGAAAGACTTGGGGTGAAGGTCAAATGATCCACAATGGCTTTTCTGATTGGCAGATTTCATAAGTGGACAGTTTTCTTTGGCTGGAAGCCTTAGGCAAAACCAGTGTGGAAATTCCTCCTATGTATGAATGCTTTTTTTTTTTTTTTTTTTTGCCCCTGTCTCACTGCGAGGAATCACTTTCATAAGACAGAGGCACGTTTTCTGCATTATGTGCAAAGTCACAAAATGTTGACACACACAAAAACTGTAGTTTGTATGAACTGAATGTGCAAATGTGATAGAGATACCCAAATAGGAATCATTTCTTTGCTGCATGTGGTTTCACTGTTGGAATATCTGTGTTTGTGTGTGTATGTTTGGTGTGAAATATGTGGCCGGGCTGCATTGCGGTGGCATTTTCGAACTGTGTGGTGTCAGTTATCACGACGGAAGCAGCTTATCCGTGAGATCTGTTTTCAGTGAAAAGAAGTCACAGTAGAAACTAGCCTCTTTGTCTGATGGTTTCTGAGCAGGTCACCTCCACAGACACTCGCAAATTAGCCTTTGGCTGCGGCTTGGTGTGGTCAGTGTGCAGCGCTGGCTGTGGGCGGAAGGCAGCAGTGTGAAAAGTGAAGGGCATGAAATCAGGTGGGAACAGTTTCCAAGCGGTGATAGAATGTTAAAGGTTCTGGAAGGGTGGAAAAATGTCACAAATGACGTGCGTGTGTTGTGTGAATTTATATGACATTATTGCATTTGATAAGAGCAAGAAAATAACCGTAGGCTGTTTCATTTACTTCTCATGTTTTACTTAGATTTGTATCCAAAAAAGGAAGTTTTATAAGATATTATGATTAGAATAACCCCATATACTTGCTCTTTGTGTCTTGATTTTACAAACAAGATTTTGTCTGTCAGAGTCTAACTGACTTGTTAACTTTCAGTGCATTAGCAGCTTAATTTATTCTAATCATATTTAAATAAGATCCTTTTCAGACAGACGACTCAGTTCCACATGAGAGGATCAACTGATATCCCAACTCCGATAACTTTTACATAATAAAAATACTGTCAGACTGAACAGTGGACCAGTGCTGTTCTGTGTATCATTATTCATGGCTTCAGGGTACTGCTATGTGGGCCCTGCTTTTATTGCACACAACAGGGCTTTGTGTCTAACTGCATAGTTATAGGACAGTAATAGTAGGGGAGAGTGGGAGTGTGCACGGGGATACATTCCTCCATAAATAAGTGACAACCAGAAAGTAACTGCTAACAGCAGGAGGCCTAGTCCGGGTGTTCATAGGCAAGTGTTTCATGTTGTCTTTCAGCTGAGAGGACCATCATTTACTCAACGCTGGCAGCTGTGAAAGAAAGAATGACATTCTTGAGGTATTGGAGCGAGACACAATTCACTGGCAGCTCCCCTGTGACACTCTGCAATAAGGAGGTCATTTTTTGGCCTGGAATGCTGACAGAAAGTGAAGCGAGGCAGGTTGTTGGAACCGCAGGATGTAATTGTTGGTTTGGAGGAGCCGCTTTAATTATGACTTTGGGCTGGCAGAGGTCGACCTGTTGGTTGGATGTTATGATGTATGTGTCAGTCATAGGACAGATGACTTTACAGATGACTTTTGACATGGAAACACTGACTACAAGGACAAAAACAACACCTTTAGAATTCCATGAATATTTACTTGACCATAAGTTATACTTTATGTCAGGGCTGGCCATTAAAGGATAAAGATGATCATAGTAAGATAAGATTTATGACAATCGTGATATTTTTATGTTGTGATGATAAACTTACTGCAGTTTCCTCCAAACTTTTTCAGCTTGAGACCCAAAACAGAATTTCAGACTCTACAAAAATACTATTTTCACAGTCAAAACACTGTCTCTGTCTTTTTTCTTGTCTTTTTGTGCCTTTTCTGTTATTTTAATCTTGTGTTTTCTTGTTATCACTATGTCATTTAGTAAACAGTTCTGACATAATATTTGTCTTTTTTATATACATATACATATATATATTATCATATGTTTTCCAACTGACCCTTACAAATGTTGTTATTTACATTGTCAAATGAAACAAAATGGTTGCGTTTTCTTGTTCATGTGCATTTTCTGAAATTGGGGTAAAAAAATAAGTGAGAATTTTATATATATATATTTTTTAAACGTGACACATACAAATATTTACAGAACCCACATTTCTTGCAAAAACCAATAAGAGATAATAATAAATAATAAGAGATAATGATTGAACATTACATTGATACTGATTTGATTTGGTTTTTGTCATAACGCCCAGTCCTACTTTACTTATAACACCAAACCAGAGTGTCTGAGGTATGAATTCTGAGTAAAATATACAGTATTATGTTAATTATAATGTAAAACCAAACATATATTACTTGAATGAAAACATTGTCAAATATATAAGAGCGCTGAACAATTTGGCGCAAAACTGAAGATTCAAACCTATTAACTGATAACACTGGGCTCATTTTGGTTTTGTACACCTGTCAAGATAATGTGCATTGAACCTTCAGTGATTTATAGAGCATGAAAAAGTTCTTCATATTTTGATGTTTTGCCAAATTTCATCAATTATTAGAGGACAATACTGTCAGATCAGGAACCAGTTGTATTAGGTCACAGCTGTGGCTCCCCTCCCACCATTTGCATCTCCCACTTACTGAACATGTCCAAGCCTGTTTAATGCATGCAGTTGTGGGAAGTATAGGAAATCATTTTATGCCACAGTACACTGTAAGACCGGATAAGTTGAGTTTACTTAAAAAAATTGAGGAAACCGGTTGCCTTAAAAATTTTAAGTAATGAGTGATGAAAACTTGAATGTATTAAACTTAAATGCTTAATTTGAATGGAATTGCTATTTTAAGTACAACACACTAAATGCCAAGTTAATTTAACTTAAAATTTGTTGCAATGTCATTTGCTTTGTATAATCATTAGACTTAATATCATCAGATCATTGTACTTAATTCCAACTTGATTTAAATTAAAATCTTTTGCAATATAAATTGCTTTGTGTAATTATTCAACTTAATATATTGTAGCGTGGATGGAAGTTAGGCAGGAAGTTAACTCAAAGTAATTTGTTAGTACAGGAAGTGCTTTTTATTTCGCAAGGCATAAAAAATTACTTTGAAGAGGAATAGTTATAGATAAACAGGAAAGTGATTGTTCGGCCTATGGCTCTCAGTCATGGTGCAGCTCTACAAAAATACAAAAAAATAGGACCAATGGCCCTGTAGTTTACCGGCACTTCCTATCTCTTACAATGGGGAAATTTTTCAAAGTCGCACTAAATCCAGAATCAGAGCCGGATCCAAATAATTTCACTAACTTTTGTTGGCATTATCATAAAGAAGCTGTATACCAAGTTTGAAGTCAATCGGAAGTAGTTTCGAAGAAGAAGACAATTGAAATTTTTGTAACTGACAACAGACAACAGACGACAGACGACGACAGACGCTGCCGCCGGAGGCCGCATGACAACAATAGCTTCCAGCCTATCGGCCAGTAAGCTAACAAACACCAAAATGTCAATAAACATTGCCATACATACATTAAGTCAAAATTAACACTAACAGCACAACCCCGCTGAACCCCTGCACATAAAAAGAACACATTTTCAACACCATGCCCAATACCCACAATGCAATGTGGAGATAAAAAGGTGCGATCATGACTAAAACATAGTGATTTAAATCCATTCAGCTTAAACTTTTTCATACTTTCGACTATGTCTACAAATTAGTAGAATATACTGAACATTTTATAATAATGTAATAAAACTTAAATCATTTAAGTACATAGTAATTAAAGCATTTTAGTAAATACAAAGTCCGGGCTTACAGTGTAGATGAGGACTCTTCAGATGAAAGGCGGTGAAATTTGTAACTCTCCTCCTGCAGCTTGACTACATTTTGTGATCCTTGTCCATGGGTTTGCTCTACTGTGGCTGAGTGTCTGAACTTGTGAGTAGGGGAAAACAGACAGAAAGTGGGTGGAAGCAGACTTGTCGCCATATGTTAGACATTATCTATCAGCTGCTGCGTTGTGTTTGTTCATGCGCACACCCCACCACTTTCAATTACATGGCCCACAAACTAGGCCATTGATCTGCTCACGTTTTCCTGTGAAGGTACATCGATGTGAGCCCTCCTTTTGCACATTCAGATGGGTTCACTTACATCAGCAGCTGCAAAGGGTTGAGATTGCAGCCCCCGTTTTCCACCGTCAGACACATCAGCTCTACTCTTGTACATACGGACCTGTTTGCACAATGCATGGAAGCCTGTTTGCCGAGTGTGAAGCAAACAGGACAGTGGTGCAGAAGCAAACACAGAAACCGTAGCGTCTCCTGTGAGGCTCCTAATTGGAAACAACGGTGCCTGCAGGACTTGTCTTATTTTGTTGTGTTGATCAGATAACTCGATCGCTTATTAGCTGGCTGCCATATGCTGAGAGCGGTTTGGATGTGGCTCAGAAGTAGGTTATGACACGTTTGGACGCATACTGGTATGTCAACAGGGACTTTAAACAACAGACTATGTATGTATCGGCTAAAATTTCCTTAGGGGGTCAAATGAGTGGCCATGTTTGTCAAAAAAAAAGTTGTAAGAAATGCATAGAACTGTGTTGAAATAATACTGATACATTTGTGCCCAGACTACTGATATTATTTGACAGTGGAAGCTATATTTTCAGAAATATTGGATTTTGAATAGTACGTGTATGTGAAAACTTTTGCTGGTGGACGGACGTGACATTACCCATGATGCTCTGGTCAGTACCAGTACTTTATTAGTAATAAACTTATAGACTTACTTTTGCTAATTCTCCTCTTATTCATAAATGTTAGTATTGTGGATCTAAAACAATAACAGCTGACACAAAAACACAAAATGTGGCAGTGGACGGATGTGACATGGTTGTTACAGATCCCATCATACTGATGCTCAGCAGCCATGTCACCGTTTCCACAAATGATCCCTGTGCAAAAACTAGGATCAGAATTATTTATTGTATAGTTTATCATCATACTAAAGAGTAAATAACAATATAGAATTGTTATTTCTTTATAAAAATTCTTATTATTAGAAAACTTGATTTAAAAAATGACGTGTGACATTCTTAATGTATGTATTGGTGTAACATAAGCAGGATGGATCAGCACCATACTCCATATTGAACCTGTAAAAATAAAACGTGATATGTAGGATAGAATCTTGTAAGAAAAACTGGCGAATCTAAAAGAATAGAATATTTGTTTTTTAGGTAAATTCAGTTCAAATATAACTTGGCCATTTGTGACATGAAAATACAGCATTAACTGTGATGAAATTGGACATTTTTGACCTGAAAACATAGTTCATATGACCATCAACATGTTGCAACAGAACTGAAATCCTGTAAATTTGCATAACTTGCATTTACCAACACAAAGTTCCTTTAGGGATTCACTTATATTGATTTCTTATGCACAAAGACATAAATAAGACCTCTAAGCAAATTTTAGCCGGTATGCTAGACGTGGGTGCGTTTGAATGACACCTGCCTGCTTTTAAAACAAAATAATGTGTTTTTAGAAGTATTTTTGACTTTTCCACAGCCCTCTAGGTTGTCTTTGTCACTCACACACACATTTACATTCACTCAGTGGCTGCTCCATAAAGGCAGTAGAGCTTTTAGCCTGAGGGTGAGGGGCTACTCACTCTATGTCCTGGAATGCAGTTGACTTTCTAAATCCCCACCAGTCTATCCTGGGGCTGTGGGGCAGGGCCTATCTCAAGCCCCCTTTTCCATGTGAGCTACGTCTGGAATCTCTAAGCAAGCAGTTAACCGGTCGGCTGCTGACTCTCCCGACCTCCCTCTTGCACCGTCGCTCTGTATGTGTTTTGATCCCAGAGTACGATGGAAGAAGAAATTGCAGATGAAGAAAAAGATTGTTTACTTGGGGAAGGTAATGAGCTTTCTGACTTTGCCACCCGCAAATAATTTGAGATCTTTCGGAGGTTTGAATCTATTCTGTCTGCTGAGTCTAATTTCGATAGCAGTGGGGAAACTGTGTTTGGGAGTTAAAAATAGTCTTGGAAGTACATGAGACGCACTTGGGCTCTGAACTGGAGTACGGTGGGGGTTTGTACTGACGGTGCCGGTGACAGGCTTCTTTAATGACGCACCACCAAGACCTCCACTTTTGTTTTTCTCTAAAATGGTGCCTACATTAAGTGTTTTAACATTCTGGAAAACATCTGTGGATGAAGGTGTAATTTTTCCTTCCTTTTCTTTTCTAATAAATACACACAAAAAAAGATCCAATGTAAAAGGAAAATATAGTGTCACTGGCAAACAAATGAGGGTTGTGTTATTTCAGGTAGAGTTTGCATTTTTCCAACTTCAACCTTTTTGTACCCAGTTGTTGCACTTGTTAAATCTATTGCCTCAGTCGTTGCATGTCTTTCAGAGGAAAACAAGAAATTATTTTTTTTTCATCTGTATCTCACAGCATGCTTTCAAGCTTTCAAAGCAGAAAAAAGAAAATCATATTAAAACACCCACCAAAACGTAGAAAATTACTTGAAATATCCACCTTCAGCTGCTGAAGAGCTGAACTCTAAGAAGTCCTTTATTTTGTGCCATTACCCTCTGAAAGGTACGCATTATAGCTTTACCTGCCTGTCTAGAAAACAAGGCAGCACATCAGTCTGGTTTATTGCCTCTTTCCCTCTGTTTTCAACTTGGTCTGCTTTGCTGCCATCCCTGTTCTTTCTCTCTCCTTTATTTCCTTTTTCTCTTGTCAGGATATTCATGGCCATTTTGAAAGGAAAGAATTTTGTACAGCTGTTTCGGTTCAGTGTTGTCATCACCACCAGTGTTTTGTCTGTCACGTTAAAATGTGGATTTATTGCTTAAATATAAAAACGCATGAATATGTAATAAACTGTGTTAAAGTGCAGGCAGACCCAGTCACTTGTCTTTTTTTTTTTTTTTTTCCAAGTGTGGAATGCAACAATAAAATGCAAGAGAATTCAATTCATTTTGCAAAAGTAAACCCAGCTGAATTTCTTCCAATTTGTTTGATGACTCTGTGGGTTCAATCTGCCCTGACATGCCCGCTTCATGACCTCCAGGAGAATAACGTTCATGCACGCACTTAATGTTGGTGTCAAAACAACAACACAGTTAACACGTGTCCTGACCCCTTGTTTCGTGTCCCCTCTGTGTCCTCAGAGCAAACCAAAAGCAACCTGAAGGTAACGTCCCCAGAGGACGCCGAACGGGTCAGCCGCAGACAGACGTCCCCAAATGGGACCAACCCTTCCAGAGGAGATGCCAAAAGCAGCCGCACTGTCCCGCGAAGGCACACGTTAGGGGGAGCTCGTGGCTCCAGGGAGATCCTGGCGATGCAGCCATCAGATATGGACAAGAAGAGGGAGGCCTTTCTGGAGCATCTGAAGCAGAAATATCCCCATCATGCCTCAGCGATCATGGGCCACCAGGAAAGGCTGCGGGACCAGGTCAGTGGGTTGAAAGAGACTGGGATGTGGAATGTTGTTGTTGGTCAGGCTCAAAATGTTCTGAATACGCTCCGAGTTACATTCTGTACCCCCCCCAATATCACACCATGTGCATGTGCAACCACAATGTAAATATGGAAATAATATGTCATTTTAATTCTAACTCTATATTTGTATAAATATTTATATAAATACCAAATTTCTTATTTTTCTCTTTATATTTTGTTTTTCACTTGTTTGTGGTTTTTCTACCTGTGGTTTTTTGTACTTGCATGGATGTTGCTGCTGCTGTTAACTGTGAAATTTCTTTAAAAAGTCTTATCTTATCTTATCTTATTGTATATTGTTAAGAAATAATCAACCTGACTGTTTTTTAAAGCTTGTGCTGAAGAGGCCAAAAAATCTGCTTAAATGTTACACTGGAAGGTTTTTTGTTTTTAATTCAACAACATGGAAACTTACACAAAATGAGCCACATGGTTTTTTGTTGCCAGTAGATACAGTATTAATATGTAATGGTTAGGGATGCACCGATACCACTTTTTTCCAGACCGAGTACGAGTACAAGTACTTACATTTGAGTACTTGCTGATACTAAGTACCAATACAGGTACTTAATAATCCAATTCCAGTTCTTAGTTCCTTTTGTAAATGTGCTTCATTGTCGTTGTCATTAGTCTGACTGGAACAAAGTGCTGCTACTGACATTTAATGTGTTGGAATGAGTGTTTGTCAATTAATCCACCAGGGGGCACCACTCTTAATTAAGCATACTGGACAAATACCACGAAGAAGAGTAAAGTTTTTTGAGAAGAAGAAGAAGAAAGTCAGTAATAACAAACATGGAGACGACAGAGGCAACACTAATGTGAGACTAATATTGCAGCGTTTTTGCTATTAAGGTTTAACAGCTTAGCTTCAGCAGGTAGAGAAAAGAGAAATGAATGAAAAGTTTCATTTTCATTTCCGCTGGCGGCGGTCCGCACCGCTCCGTACCCCCAGTGGTATTCTTCGTCTGGGTACTCATCCGCCAACACCTGGAAAACGGATGGAAAGTACACAGAGGACAGACAGAACGCTGCGTCTGTATCTGTTTGTGTCTGTAACGTTACTTGCAGTCAACGTTACTTTTATCATTGTCATTTATTTGGTTAAATCTCTACACTCTTCGCACTCCCCACATATTATTCCACCGCCACGTACCTGCTGCACTGAGCTGTGAATGTCACACAGCCATAAGTGGTATCGGTGCATTTGTATCGGATTACTTATACGAATACGAGTACACACACTGAGTATCAGAGCCGATGCCTGATACTTGTATCGGTATTGGTGCATCCCTAGTAATGGTTGCAGGGGTGGTAAAGTACGCACATTGATTTCTCAAGTAGAAGTACAGATACAGTACCTTGATAGAAGTAGAAGTAGTCCAAGGTGAGTTGAAGAGTGAAAAGTAGTTTTTTGAAGGATATTTAAAGTGGCTGTTTGTGTGGAAAGTTAACTGAACCTTGCATTATATTAATATAATTTGAAGACAATTTTATTAACATATTGAAATTGCGTATGCTAGGTTGATTCTCCCATCAGTGTCCTAAACCAAGCTACTGGTTTAGATAAACGCAGAGGGGAAAAATAAATGCAAACTATATGATGAATGGAAAATAAAATGAAATAACAACAATATACACAACATTAACTTTATTGCAGTATAAGGGATGCACTAAGCAGTTGATATCACGCATAAAAGATATTACTGGATTTAAAACTAAATCAGCAAGCCCTTATTGAAAATACAAGTTGTTGAAATTACACGTACCTATGTTAAAATATAAGGAGTTAAAGTAAAAAAAGATAAATACAGATACCTGAAAACACTGCTATGAAGTATTTGCACCTCCCAACTTTTAGAGAAAGAATCACATGTTCTGGGCCTCTCTTGGATTTACAGGTATTTTTATTTTCCTTTGCAGTCTCAGGCAACAGCGCAACCACAAAACACTTTCCTCCTTTTTTTGCTGCAGGTTAAATCTGAAGTCTGTCCTATAAATCTGCCTGTCACATTCTCTCCCACAGCTGCTCTAAGGGAATAAGGCGGTGGTTTTTTTTGAAGATGTAGAAGATATGAAACACATTTTGAACTGAATAGAAGTACTGAGGAACCTGCTCTCACTTGTGTATACAATGGCGTGTAGGTTGTAGGTGCGCTAACATTTACATTTGCATTTCACACTACTGTTTGCAAGGGTTTTCAGATCATTAAGTCGCCTTCTTTTTTTTTTTTTTCGCCTTTTTTTTTGGTCAGTGGAGGGGTGAAAAAAAAAAACACAGAGGGGGTATTGAGGTGGACGTTTGGCTCACCTGGTCGTTGTTTGTTTGCAGTGGGTCAGGGGACACAAAAGGGAGGGACGAGCTGGCTTTGTACCCAAAACAATTGAGGTAATGGTGAGAGTGGCACCTATATCCACAGGGGAGCTCCAAGCAGTGATAGAGGCTTTGTGCACAAGACAAATTCTGTGTGTTGTTTGAGATCCAGCCCACACAAAATGCCAGACATGCAAAGTAAGTAAGCCCTTTTCATGTGGTGATGTTTCCTACTATACTGATGTGAGTTTGCATTGGTAATATCAGTCAGAATGGTTTAGCCTAGGGGTGTCAAACTCATTTTAGTTCAGGGGCCACATTCAGCTAAATTTGATCCGAAGTGGGCCGGACCAGTAAAATAATAACACAATAATATGTAAATAATGTCAACTCCAAACTTTTCTCTATGGTTTAGAGCAGGGGTGTCAAACTCATTTTAGTTCAGGAGCCACATTTAGCCAAATTTGATCCGAAGTGGGCCGGACCAGTAAAATAATAACATAATAATATACAGACAATGTCAACTCCAACTTTTCTCCATGTTTTAGAAAGAAAAAAGTAAAATTACATTATAAAAATGTTTATATCTACAAACTATCCTTTAAAACAATGTGAATAACAGAAACAAACTGAAATTTCTTAAGAAAAATAACTGCAACTTTAACAGTTTTATGCTTCAGTTTATCATTTACACATGTACATGATAACTTACAGATCAAAGTGGATCTACAAATACACAACACATTTACACTCTAACAAATGATTCATGGGGTTAATAAATTAAGCTTAAAATCAAGAGCTTTCTCTGCTTAAAAAAATTAAGTTTGTTACATGTACACATTTAAATCAGATGATAAGTTATTTTATTAAGTTGGTCTAAATGAAAAACAAGGAAAACACTCTTAACTTAATAACATTTTGATTTTGAACAGACATTTCTGCCTTTAACTTATCAAAGAAATATATTAAGTTGGTACAGCTTAAAAAGCTGAGTACAAAGCTGACGAGCCTGGACATGTTTTGCTGACAGACCACGCCTACCACAAGAAAAGGAGGGAAGCACAGAAAAAAAAGGGAGAAACATGATTTTGCACAGAACTTTACCAAACTTTAAGGCTTGATAGAATTTAGCTTTGTTTCTGCAACAGTAGTTTTAATTATTCAAGGACTGAATAATACACATTTTGCTCCTTTCTAATTTAAAATTGTAGTTTATATTGTCACATATTTGCTGCATTGCATTGTGGGTATTGGGTATATTGTTGAAAACGTCTTCTTTTATGTGCAGGGGTTCAGCAGGGTTGTGATGTTGGTGTTAATTTTGAGTTAATGTGTGCATTCTAATGTTTATTGGCCTTTTTGTGTTTTTTTTTTTATTTTTTATTTTTATAGAACTGCACCATGAGTCAGAGCCATAGGCCAAACAGTGCCTTTCATGTTTATTGCTAGTTGCAGTTGTATCGCTTAATGTAACTTCTCACTGCTTAACAAGTATAAATTAATATCTGCAAGAACATGAGAACAATAGTACTGTGTACATTTGAGATATTAACATGCAGACAAATTTAGTAAGTTAGTTGCACAGAGAATTAAAGGGGTCAGTCATGTAACTGGAATTTCCATGTGGAATTTCTTCTGATGTACAGAAATAAGTTAGACCAACTCAAAAAATTAAAGAAACTACTTGTATGAACATTTTTGAGTAGAATAAAAGTAAAACAATAAGTCAATATAACTAAATGGAGTAGTTTTTACACAATTAAAATTAAGTTGGTTCGACTTAATTAAGCTCGTAGAGTAAAAAGCAAATCATGTTGTTTGTACTAAAGTAATAGAGTTTACTTAACTAGAGAAGTCTTGTGGCATTTAAGCAATTTGCCAAGTTGAAATAACTTAAAAAGATTCATGGAAATTGTTACCTCAATTTTTTTACGTTGAGCCTATTAATCATTTTTTAGAGTGTAATAACAGGCAGAATATTGGTCAAATTGCACTGCTTAAGACATTTCAGGTTCATACTTGTTCAGGTAATTCTTTTTTTTATGAGAAATGATAGTTTGTTTTAGTGTAAATAGAGTAAAATAACATAAAAATGTTTACATTTACGGAGAGACAATTTTCGAGTTGTCACTATTTATAGGTTATTATAATCGTTTGAGATTGAATTGGTCTGAATGTGGAACCTGAACTAAAATGATTCATATTTCCAGTGTAATTTTTGCATTTCGCAAATTCATCCCACAGGCCGGAATGGATCCTTTGGCGGGCCGGATTTGGCCCCCGGGCCGCATGTTTGACACCCCTGGTTTAGAGTGAAAAAATACATTTACAGTATGAAAAGGTTTACATCTACAAACTATCCTTTCAAAAGATGTGAATAACATGAACAAACTGAAAAAATAAGTGTAATTTTAACAATATTATGCTTCAGTTTATCATTTCCACATGTACATTAGAACTTACAGATCACAGTGGATCTACAAACACACAAAATATTTAGTAACAGGCAGAATATTGTTAAAATTGTACTTACTTCTCTTAAGAAATTTCAGGTTGTTCATATTTGTTCAGGTGATTCACGTTTTTTGCAAAATTATACTTTGTTTTAGTGTAAATACATGAAAATATTTACATTTACAAAGAGAAAAATTTGGAGTTGTCATTACTTATATGTTATTATGATAGTATTTTACTGAATCCTGCCCACTTGAGATTGAATTGTTCTGAATGTGGAACCTGAACTAAAAGGATTGTTAATATCTTAGTGTAATTTTTGCATTTCACAAATTCATCCCAAGGGCCAGACTGGACCCTTTGGCGGGCCGGATTCGGCCCCCGGGCCGCATGTTTGACACCTCCCAGAAAGCAAAATCATTATGGCTTAAATCTGGCCCCAAACTGGCATGCCATTTTGGCAAAGTTCTGGGCGGATGTATGGGCCCTAAATGGCCCAAAATAGGCAAGCCAAAATCAAACCAGAAGGAAGCAAAAATTCACCCAAAAGTAGTTGCAGACTTCCAAAATATAGTCATAGTTGTCCCAGAAAAGCCCCAAATCCCCATAATCCAGCCAAAATGTAGCCAAAACTGACCCAAAGAGAGGCCAAAAGGAGGCCAAGATTCACCCAAAATTTGTGTTGATCATGCTTTTAAAATGAAGCAGGGTTTTCTTCTGGGTAGAAATTCCTGCCCTTTGCACAGTATTTTGGCTTTACAGAAATATGCCAAAACACAACCAAAACACATCTATATATGGAATAAGATGTTGCCGCTCTTTAGTCAATCTTCTGTCTTGCCATAAACATGCCATACCATCCCTATCCTTGATCCCGCTCTTTGCCCAGTCTTTTGGTTAACCACACATATGCCATAACTCAACCATATATTGCTGGTGCCTCCATATCTTTTATGGATAACCTTAATCATACCACAGTTAAGCCTAAAGGTTTTCATAATGCCAAAAGAAAGCCAAAAATGCCAATAGAGGGTATGCGCGTGACATCACCGCTAGCGGAAGTCATTACGGTTACGTCCACTGAGTGGCAGAAAGAGGGAGATGAGTAGCGGCTTTGGCTTGAATACTGCGAAAACTTTAGAACAATCTAAAAAATGGGGAAGAGCTGTTGTGTCATTGATTGCACAAATAGGTTTAAAAAGCACTCGAAGCTATCGTTTTAGCGGCGACCTAAAAGCCAAAGACAGAAGAAGTAGATGGATCGCTGCAATTTGTAGAAATAACTGGAATCCAGGCAACGAAACCTGGATTTGTGGTTGTCATTTTGTGTCAGGTAACGTTAATTTATGCTGTATTCTTGCGTAAAATCATACGTTAAATTACATATCATTTTGGCTAACGTTACTTCTTAGTAAAGCTCTTAATGTTAGCATCTGTCATTTAGTTCTATATTTCATAACTGAAACATTTTTGTCTTCAGTTGTGTGATTATGAACCTTGTGCTCTACATAATTTGTGAACTAGCTTAAACTGAGGCTAACCTAGTTTTCCAAATAAGGGGCTACTCTAGCACAAAGCTGTTGTAGCTGTGTTGGATCAAGTATTTGATGTGAACTCTCCTTAAATCTCCACAGTACCAGTAGATCATCCACTCACTTGGGTCAATACTAAGGGTTCAACTCCAGTAACTCAGTAGTGAACTGTGAGCACTGCTGCTGGGCCTTTACCTTGGCAATCACCGCCAAGAAAATACGTCTGCACTGACAGAAAACCTCCAAAACAATAGTATGTTGAATTGAAAGCACTCACCAGCTGTAATCCTCTAATTAACGATGACGAGGATGTCAACAACTCTTTGGCTTTTGTATGCTTTCAGCCTTTGCATTGGGGATTTTCCCAGCATTGAAATCATGTTCATATAAATGTCAGGATACGTGATTTCTGTCCACATATCAATGTTCATAGACCACTTGTTGTTTGGTAGCTTGTATGGATCCATGTCCGGTCCAATTGTCTTTAATTTCATGTTATATTCCACATTTTTCCCAGTCTCGCTGTAGTTACTGCTATGCTCCGGCATGTTGAGCCGGTTTGTTTTTGCCACTCAGTCTGACTTAGAGGGGTGTGTGACGTATGTGCATTCTCTCTATTGTATGCCATAATACTGCCAAAATATTGATTAATGGCATTAATATTTTTAGTTGGAGCTGTAATAACAGACATATACGCAATGCATTGAATGAAAAGAGGAAAATTTCCCCCAGAGGTAAAACAGTATGGAATTCGGCTTTTTCTGGAATTGAATGATCAAGAGCATAGACATTACCGTATAAATAATGTGTTACAAACAAAATTAGAATTTTACATCTCAAAATTTTACATAACATATATCCCTCCAACGCTATTTTGTGTCGATTTTATGATGTGGAAGAAGTATGTAACTTCTGTCAACCTGAATCTGAATCTACTTTACACTTATTCTTTTTATGTGAACATTCCTTCTAATTTTTGGTCCAAAATTGAAAATTATATCATATCTAAAAGTAACAATAAAATAAATATAACATCCCAAAATGTAATTACTTATTTTAAACATGATACTAACAATCTAGAATTTATTGTAAATTTGTTCCTATTATTCGGAAAATTTCATATACATAAAAACAAATATACTAAAACACTCCCAAATTTTAAAATCTTCCTATTAGAATTTGGAAATTATACTAAATCTTTAGAACTCATTTATAATTTTAAAAAAAGCACTAACACCTTGGCTAGTTATAAACATTTTTTTAATATTGACTGAACTCTCTGTTGCATTTATTGATTTATTTATATTTGTCAGAATTATTATTTTTTATTTATTTACTTTTTTTTTTTTTTTACTATTATTTGTATATTATGCTTTGTATTTTTAAATCTATGCATTATTTTCTTAACCCTTTCATGGATACTGGTCACTACAGTGGACAGTTATTCTCCAGCTGTTCTCTTGTATATTCATGAGTTTTGTTGTTTTAGGTCCATATCAGTCAACACATTGGACGCTCTTGCATCATCCCATACACCGCAATTCATACCATTACTGTAACTTTGGTGTCCTTGATAGACCTGATCTGCACTAACATGTTTGATTGGAAATCAAATGCTTGTTATCAGACTGTAATTAATGTAATTTTTTTTTAAAACAAAAGTTGTTATTTTATGTTATCTTCATGAAGTGAGTAATGACTAGTATTGGAGTATGATAAAATGTGAGAAAACATCAGATTAGCAGCATTAAAAAACTAGAAAAGCACTCGGAGAGCGCAGACCTCCGCCAAGGCTAATCAGTGCCCCCCCCCGTGGGCCCCCCCACGCCAAGGAGGTTATGTTTTTGCCAGGGTTTGTTTGTCTGTCTGTTTGTCTGTCCGTTAGTGTGCAACATAACTCAAAAAGTTATGTACAGATTTTGATGAAATTTTCAGGGTTTGTTGGAAATGGGCCCCCCCGTGGGCCCCCCCACCCCCGACCACCACCAAAATTTAATCATTTCTTCCTTATCCCATTTCCAACAAACCCTGAAAATTTCATCAAAATCTGTCCATAACTTTTTGAGTTATGTTGCACACTAACGGACAGACAAACAGACAGACAAACAAACAAACCCTGGCAAAAAAAACATAACCTCCTTGGCCGAGGTAAAAAAATAAAAAATAAATAATAATAATAATGGATTGGATTTATATAGCGCTTTTCTAGACACCCAAAGCGCTTGTTTTTATTTCATAGATTTCACACAGTATATCAGTAAATATATGTTTCTTTGCTTGAAATACGCATGGTGTCCAGCTGAAACTCCATGAAAAACAGGTTCATACATTTTTTTTCAAACGCATTGTTTTTTTTTTGTTTTTTTGGGGTTTTTTTTTAATGCCTAAAGAGAAATAAAAAACACTCAGGAAAAATTCTCATAATTCATGCATGAAAGGGTTAAACTTATATGTTCAAATGCTTTTTCCCTTTTGACATCTTGTTTGTTTAAAATTTTGTACTGTATACTCAAATGTTGTTAATAAAGTTGTTAAAAAAAAAACTGCCAAAATATTTGCCATCTGGGCTGTGGTTTAGCCAATCATCTTTTAGTGCGTTTTTACGCACAGATGTGCGGTTTTTATCCGTTAATTGCGCCAACAGTCACCCTGTATTCTAGTCAAATTTGTGTGAACTCTGAAAAAGAGACTTGAGTTTGTTGTGAAATCTAAGTAGTTAGACAGGTAAGTTCAGCTCTGGAGTGGGGTGGAGTCAGAGTTGCCATAGTGACGCATGATGTCAGTGCCGGAGGGGCTCGGTTTACGTGTAGGTGCCTGCTGGAGAGAAGTGTGTAAGAGAGAGAGAAAGACAGAGAGGGAGGGAGGGAGGGAGACGGAGGGAGAGTGCCGGAGCGATGGATCAGAACACTGTCTGGAGACATGACGCTTTGTACGTGAAGCCTGCAGAGGAATAAAAATAAACTTTTCACGCAGATAGGAGTAAACTTGTCACAGTGACGCCCTCAGCGCCGGTCCGAGCAAATAAAGGTAGGAGACTGTGGGGATATGATGATCATCCTCAGGCGGTCTGTAGATTTCCATATATTCTAAGCAGTTCTGTGCCTGTGCGGGTGTTGGATCACATCTATCGCAGCGCATTTGTGCAAAAGTTCGCTCAGGAGTTTCTTTGTGCAGCAGCAGGCAAAGTGCGCGCAAGGAGGCTGTCAGGTGCGTCCAAGTTGGAGGAGGCGAATGCAAAACTTGGCACCGCGAAAAAAAAGAAACTGATGATAAAATCTTCACCTAAGTTTTGTTGACATATACATTCGATGACGCTGTAAATCATGCAAACTGTACGAATCATCTGCAGGTCACGATCCTTTTTTTTATTTTGAAGGACACGGACGTATTTTGATGTAACTCCAAACAGAACAGCAGTGCGCACGCTTCAGCCAAGATCCTGAGCTCTAGCAAAAAAAAAAAAAAAAAAATAGAAAAGAAAAGAAAAGAAAACTCGCTAACATTGTCTTTTAGAAAGCAAGAAACACATATCAGACTTTCCCTGTAAGTTTCATGAAAATCGGCGCACTACTTTTACGCGTAATCCCGCTGACCAACATTGCGTTACAGGTAATTATCAACTACTAACGGAAGTGAAGAGAAACAGGCTTTGATAACAACACTATATCTGGAAAGAGGTGATAATTATAGGGATAGTTGTTTGATTGGCATTTAATTAGTTTGGATGGCATTCATTCATTCATACATCTACCCTTAGGCTGACATCTTAGCTTTGTAAATACATGCGTAAAACCCGAAAACAATATGGTGTGCGTTGTCAAAACATCCTATAAATAGTGGTTTTTCAGAGTTAGAACAGAGCTTTTCCATGGAATGGTTTACAGGAAGACCTGAAACTGTCAGAACTTGTTACTTTAGGGGAATTTAAGTCTGTTTTAACCCTTTGATGCATGAATTATGGGGAATTTAGTCAAGATTTTTATTCCTCTTTAGACATGAAAAAAACAGTGATTTTTATGGAGTTATGAAAATGTCCACTCAGCTGGACACCACGCATTTAATTTTTGAAGAAAAGAAGCATATATTTAAAATGCAATATCAAAAAGTGATATACTGTATGGCATAAAATATTTTTTAATGCAGCTAATCTGATGTTTTCTCACATTTTAGCATACTCTAATACTAGTTTTTACTTACTTCATGGAGATAATATATATATATAAAAAACTTTTTGTGTAAGAAAATTGTTAATTACAATGTAATAAATAGCATTTGATTCATTCTCAAACATGTTACTGCAGATCAGGTTTTTCAAGAACAGCAAAGTTACAGTAATTGTATGAATTGCAATGTATGGGATGGTGCATAAACATCCACTGTGTCGGCTGATATGGAACTAATACAACATAACCCATGAATATGCAAGAGAATAGTTGTAGAATAACTGTCCACTGTTGTGACCACTATGCATGAAAGGGTTAATGAATGAAGGAAAAAAAAAAACACTTGTTTTGCACCTGATTTCTTCTAAATTATTGTCTTATTGTCGTTGTTAACTCTTGAACTTTGTTGGATTATGTGTAATTTGATTCTGTATATTTATTTGTATGAATAACCTGTTTCTATGTTTATTTATTTGTATTGTATGATAGTTATGTGTTGTGTCTTGATTGGCCAGGTTAAGTAAAGGTTGTGTTTATATATCAGCTTTCTTTTTTTCCAGTGTCATTATGATATAATTAAGTGGCTCAGAGTGCATGTTAAGTCGCTAAAAATGAAATTATTTTGTGGTTACTCTGAATTTGCAGTTATGACATGCATTTAAAGTTAATCTTTAAGCTGCTGAAAGAAAGATAAGAAGCGAGGGAGACACTGATCTGGGCTTTGCGGCTTCTTCAAAGACCCACTGTCCTGTTTGTAAAACGTGACACATCAAATTGATTGTGGAATGAAACTCCTCATGTGTTATTCAGATGTTGGGAATGAGATTTGAATGGAGATGGGTATTGAATCATGTCAAGAAGAAACATAGAAGATGCTGTCACAGAGCAGACCGGTTTGAGCAGTCATTTCTGGCAAAACACAGTGACTTAAAGCTGAATTTGACATAATTTAATTCAGAATGTCAAGAGGGAAGCAGTCATGCATTACCAATATTAACAGCAGAAAATTAAAACAAAACAAAGCTTTGTTGAAGGGTTTGTCACGGGTGTCCTAGGGTGGTGTAATTATTCTGCCTTGAGGAAAAACGGAAAGAAAACAGTTCACCTCTACTCACAGTAAACGTAGCAGTGAAATCAGTGACAGATAGTGTGGGAGAAAAGAAAACTTGCTGGCGTTCTCACACAAACAAAAAAAAAAAAAGTGCCGACCATACAGGAAAAGCAACATCAGTGGCAACAGTGCATGCTTCAGAGGTGAGAAAAAACTGTCTCTGGAGGTTTGAGTTACAAAGGTGGAGATTTATCAAGGTCAGGCGGAGGTTGGGAAGATGATATCACTTTAGTTTGAAAAGTGGATGACCCCACTCCACCCAGCGTGACCGCACAAATACTGACACACACACATACACACAAACGGGGGGTGAGTCATTCTTATATAAGGTACCCCTTGATTCTCTCCCTGGTTCTCTGTGATCCTTAAACCCACAACAAAAGCCAGTGGTTTAATTTCCTCCTCTCCCGCTAAGGCCAGTAAAGACTTGGATCCCACCCAAGGGAGATGAGATAACATCCCACTGGCCTGACCGCCACCCATCCTCTCACCCCTCGGTGCCCAGGGGCTTTGACAAGTACACACCGAGCTGCTTGACCGATCACAAACACACACACACACACACACACACACACACACACACACACATACACATACACACACATTCCCTCCTTCCGCCTCTGTGTCAGTGTCTGTGTGTGATGAGCTGTGACTTGCTGAGCCCACGGTGTTTCTGCAGAGACGAGTGGCCATGTTAGAACAGCTGTCTGCAGCTGTGGATAGACAGAAAGCCTCAGAGACAGACAGACAGACAGGTTTGTAGCCCCCAAACTGTGATAATCCAGTGACTGATGAGAGGACAGATTATGGTGATGGTGTGACAACCAGGGAGATGGATTGTTCCGCAGGTTAATATGTGCAACTATTCAGAATTAAGCAGAATTTAATGAAAATCTGCAAGAACCAAGTTTTTCATCGGTCTTTGGTAAAATTATTGCTTTTTCCCACAAATAATTAGCATTTTAGAGAAAAACCTAAGATGTAAAAGTATGCATTCTGGTAATATTTTCTGAAGTAACCATTCTGAGAGCTAAAAAATGCCCCCTAAGAAACATAATAATAATAACTAGAAGCACTCGGAGAGCGCAGACCTCCGCCAAGGCTGATCAGTGCCCCCCCCGTGGGCCCCCCCACGCCAAGGAGGTTATGTTTTTGCCAGGGTTTGTTTGTTTGTTTGTTTGTCTGTCTGTCTGTCTGTTTGTCTGTCCGTTAGTGTGCAACATAACTCAAAGTTATGGACAGATTTGGATGAAATTTTGTGGTCTGCCCCCCCCCCAGTGGGCCCCCCCACCCCCGATCACCACCAAAATTTAATCATTTCTTCCTTATCCCGTTTCCAACAAACCCTGAAAATTTCATCCAAATCTGTCCATAACTTTTTGAGTTATGTTGCACACTAATGGACAGACAAACAGACAGACAAACAAACAAACAAACCCTGGCAAAAACATAACCTCCTTGGCGGAGGTAATAATAATGGATTGGATTTTATATAGCGCTTTTCTAGACACCTAAAGTGCTTTACATTATTGATCCATTATTCATTCGCTCTCACATTCTCCCTCTGGTGGTGGTAAACTACATCTGTAGCCACAGTTGCCCTGGGGCAGACTGACAGAAGCGTGGCTGCCAATTCGCGCCTACGGCCCCTCTGACCACCACCAAACATTCATACGTATTCATACGCCAGTGTGAGTGGCACTGGAGGCAAGGAGGGGGAAGTGTCTTGCCCAAGGACACAACAGCACATGGACAGAGTGGGATTCGAACCACCAACCCTTCGGTTATTGGATGACCAGCTCTACCACCTGAGCCAATTCTTTTTCTTTTTTTTTTTTTTTCAGGTTTGATTAAATCACACATACAGTATTATGTACACATATAGAAGTTTGGAATTTTATTTTGTTTATTTTTTCATTTATTTATTTTTTCCTTTTATTTAGTGCTCGACAAAATATTGTGACGGGGGTAGCAAAGTCGAATAAACAAACAAACAAAAGATAATTTATAAGACGATAGTCACTTTTCCTTTGACCCTCAAATTGCACAAATATAACTTGCGCATTAAAGAAATTTACCTCATGGAAAATCGACAATTTTGCCAAAAGTCTCATTTTTCGATTAAAAGTTTTTGTGCCGGCAAGAGGGGGTTTTTCGGGTGTAGCACAAATGGTATATCACACAAAACTGCAATAGAAAGACCTTTTTTTGCAACTAAAGTCAGGTGAATTAAACCTGATGCTGACATACGTTACAACAAGCAAAGAAGAAGACGAAGAAACATGTTGCGGTATGTGTGGACACGCTAGGAAACCCGATCATTTTTTAATTTAGTACAAGATAGAGGGGTAATATATGATAGTAATGAGTATATCTGTAAATCAACACCATATTTACATTGGTTGCCATGTTTATGGAATGACTTCTCGTGTCAGCTGGCGATAAAAAATAAACAAATCATTGCATTTGTGATTTAATGGAAAAACCGACATTATGCACTTCTCTTTTTTCGACATTTAGTAAATATCGGTAAAGTTTTGCGCAGATGTCCAATGGAACAGTGACTATAGACATTAAGCAAAACAAAGACGTGTGCAAACAAAGGGTTATTTACAGGTGCATTTGTGTGCGTGTGTGTGTGGTTATTTATTTATTTATTTATTTTTAATTCCTTTTGTGCGGGTTGTGCATATCCAGGTGGAAACAGAATAGAGAATGAGAACAAAATTGCCAGTCTAGTAGGTAAATGGGTTAAAGGATATGGATATAAAGAAACAGAAACATCCCAGTTCTTAAAGGTTATGTTTTCTCCCTCAGTGACACATGCTTGGATGTAGATATACAATGTCACAAACCGGTTTTACTGACGACCTATTACGATCGTATACTAGTAAGTTAATATTGTCATTTCCACTCCCATAATGTAACCTTATGAACCTCCACAAATATTTTGTGAACACACAGGCTGCTGTGCTCAACCAATGCCCTCCTTTTGTGGGTCTGTTGTGGTCAGCAGAACAAAGTTTGACAACAAGCAAAGGCAGGCAGATCGTTTAAACTGATGTTATCAAAAATCTGCAAATGCTACTAAGTGGTGCGGCGGTGACATTTATTGATTTATCCATCAAAGTCAAATGTAATCATTCAGTTATATCGGTGCTAACATTTTTATCCATGTTGGAGCTTTATCATTTACAAAAATCTATAGGGAAAAAGTGATGTTATTAGGGCATAGTTGTACAGTATAATGTCATAATAATACACTTTTTAAATATTATACATTGTTTTAAATATATTTCACTTTTCAAATACAAATAGGGCACAAAGTAGGGATGCACCGATACCACTTTTTTCCAGACCGAGTACAAGTACGAGTACTTACATTTGAGTACTTGCCGATACCGAGAACCGATACGAGTACTTAATAATCCCATTCCAGTTCTTAGTTCCTTTTGTAAATGTGGTTTATTGTCGTTGTCATTAGTCTGACTGGAACAAAGTGCTGCTACTGACATTTAATGTGTTGGAATGAGCGTTTCACAATTAATCCACCAGGGGGCGCCGCTCTGAATTAACTATACTGGACAAATACCACAAAGAAGAGTAAAGTTTTTTGAGAAGAAGGATAAAGCTTAGACAGAGTAAAGGTTATTGAAGAAAAGAAAGTCAGTAATGACAAACATGGAGACGACAGAGGTAACACTAATGTGATACTAATGTAGCGTT
Organism: Sphaeramia orbicularis; assembly: GCF_902148855.1. Taxonomy (NCBI): domain Eukaryota; kingdom Metazoa; phylum Chordata; class Actinopteri; order Kurtiformes; family Apogonidae; genus Sphaeramia; species Sphaeramia orbicularis. Next base: position 9,959,599 of record NC_043976.1, on the reverse strand, counting down.
TTCGCTGGTAGGGTTTAACTGCTTAGCTTCAGCAGGAAGAGAAAAGACAAATGAGTGATAAGTTTCGTTTTCACTTCCGCTGGCGGGGGTCTGCACCTCTCCGTACTCCCGCTGGTATTCTCATTCTGGGTAGTCATCCGCCAGCACCTGGAAAACAGATGGAATGTACGCAGAGGACGGACAGAACACTGTGTCCGTATCTGTTTGTGTCTTTAATGTTACTTGCAGTCAGCGTTACTTTTATCACCGTCATTTATTTTGAAAAATCTCCACACTCACACATTATTCCGTACCTGCTGCACTGAACTGTGAATGTCACACAGCCGTAATTGGTATCGTTGCATTTGTATCGGATATCTTTTATGAGTACGAGTACACACACTGAGTATCGGAGCATCGGTGCATCCCTAGCACAAAGTTTATTTTTCATAACCAAAAATAATGGATTCATTGAAGAAAGAGCAAAAAGCAAAGGAGTGATCGAATTTAAGCAAGGAAAATTTAGCATTTGGTATCAATGATCTCAAAAGGATGACACGTTGTAAAATATCTGAATCATTTCCAGTAGTTTGAACAAACACCACTGATTTGTCAGTATAACCCACCCTCAGAGTATTTTTGGGTCATTTGGCTCGTCCTCCGCATACTTTTCTCCGTGGGCTCTTGGCCTTGTTGCATTTGCACTCCTCAGCACCAAGGTCAGCTTGATAACACTGGCTCTGAGCGTGCATCAACCCCTCGCAAGAAATCTGACTGTGATCAGAGAAAAGAACAGGGAGGAGGGAGTTCTGTTCCTGTTTTCAACCAGATTACTCTGAGGAAGAGGATCGTTCACTGTCTTCCACTCTTGGCACAGAATCCTAGCATTGATTGGGGTATCACAAGGATAGGAAAGAGTCTGTAAACGTGTAAAATCCTGCATATCGTCACTGTCGTATGGAAACCTCGTAAGTCCATTTTTGGTCTTTTTTTTTTTGTCATGAAACAATTCTATTGGTCAGTCTTCACATTGGCCTGAGGGTTTTAGAAATATTTAACTAATGAAAAGTGTTGAAAACAGCTTTTGACTACATCTCTGAACTCCATTCATTTATTTGGAGTTTTTCCTTTCCTTCCTTTGCTAAGGACGGGGGATTGATCCATTTGCTTCACCGACTGTTTACCTACGGATTATTTTACTGTTTGTTCATTTTCATTGTGTTTTTTTAATCAATTCAACAATTTCTATAAAACTCTGTGAGACAACTTTGTTGTGATATTGGGCTCTATGAATTGAATTGAATTGAATTTACCAGTCAAAAGTTTGGACTCACCTTCTCATTTAAATGGCATGAGATGGACCACAGATGGCCAAGAAGTGCTCAGCATCACTGGGAACTTCTTCAAGACTTTTGGAAAACAGTTAAGATGACTACCTCATGAGCTCATCGAGTGAATACCAAGAATGTGTGAAGCAGTAATAAAAGCAAAATGTGTCTATTTTGAAGAATCTAAAATATAAAACATGCTTTGAGTTATGTCACACTGTTTTAAACTACTTAATTTCACGTGTTCATTCATAGTTTTGATGCCTTCAGTGAGAATCTACAATGTAAATAGTCATGGAAATAAAAAAAAAAAACAAAACAAAACAAAACAGGTGAGTCCAAACTTTTGACTGGTAGTGTATACAGGGTGGGGAAGCAAAATTTACAATGAACATTTAGTTGTTTTTTCTCAGCAGGCACTACGTCAATTGTTTTGAAACCAAACATATACTGATGTCATAATCATACCTAACACTATTATCCATATCTTTTCAGAAACTTTTGCCCATATGAGTAATCAGGAAAGCAAACGTCAAAGAGTGTGTGATTTGCTGAATGCACTCGTCACACCAAAGGAGATTTCAAAAATAGTTGGAGTGTCCATAAAGACTGTTTATAATGGAAAGAAGAGAATGACTATGAGCAAAACTATTACGAGAAAGTCTGGGAGTGGAGGAAGCAACAAAAAACGTACCAAAGCTTTTATTAAAGCTCTCAAATCCAAAATCCTAAAGGATCCAACCAAATCCAAGAGAAAAATGGCAACTGAACTTGAGGTAGACAACAAGACCGTTAGAAATGCAGTAAAATAGGATTTGAAGTTACAATCTTACACCAGAACACCAAAGCACTTGTTGACAACAGCTATGAAGGAAAAGAGATTGGAAAGGTGCAAGAAAATTATTACATGGTTCAAGAAAAAGTCCTCCATTGTAACGATCTTTTCAGATGAAAAGATCTTCACTGTCGATGCTGTTCTGAATCGCAGAAATGACAGATTTATCGCAAAATCTCCTTTGGTTGATTACTGATGGCCTGATTACTCATATGGGCAAAAGTTTCTGAAAAGGTACGGATAGTAGTGTTAGGTATGATTATGACATCAATATATGTTTGATTTCAAAACAATTGACGTAGTGCCTGCTGAGAAAAAACAACTAAATCTTCATTGTAAATTTTGCTTCCCCACCCTGTATATAGTTTTTTCAGTTTTCCGAAAAATAACCATTTTGGATGTAAGAGGTTTCCACCCAACAGCAACGATACACTTCCATGTCGTGTACTTTTTTTTAGAGAATACATCTTTGTTGGAGCCATCGCTGCACCTTGTGCCTGGACTCACACAATCAGACAGTGTGTGCAGCAGGTCTGGAGCCGAACATGTGTTAATGATCAGACCCCTGTTGGCCATGTGCCACATCTGCATGAAGTGACACTTTGAAAGCTGCACAAACAAGAACCACAAGGTTAACGATGGCAATGCGTTGACCTGCCATTTACCAGAGGTTACATGGCGGGGGTTTTGGTTTAAGGGGTGCAGCACCCCAACGGAGAGGACAAGTGGTCAGTGGAGTGGCGCCGAGGCTGTGTCTAATCCTGAGTTATGGGGAGGGGGTTAAGCTGCTCTGACAGAGGGCCCTGACGGACCCGCTTCTGATCAGCGCTGATAATGAGTCAAGCCAGACAGAATTTTACACACTGTCTCAAACGCAGTGCCAGTGCGTTAATCAGACCAGCTAATCAGGTCTGAGCTCTTCACAGTACACTATTCTCCCGCATCATACAGTTGTCTTAGCCAGGCTTAAGTAGTCAACAGCAGCCGGAGTTGTCTTCAGTCTTATTGTTACTCTTCTGGCTTAACTGGCAGGTTGTCGTTATGCGGGTCTTAAATAGTTCAGATTTTCTTGATAGATTTACAGAGAATGGATGTGAACTGGCCTGGACCTCTTTAACCTCTCACTTACATTCCTTTCAGTACAATTAAAACTGTGTTGTCGATACAGCAGTTGCAGATTGAAGACCATTCTGTGACATATAGCCTTCTGTTTGTCACAGCTGTAGTCCACATAGTAGTAGTAGTTTATTTCGAGCACATAGAATCATCAGATAACAAAGAATCATACAACATGGTCAAAACAAATAAATAAATACAATTTTTTTTTGCGCTTGAAAAGGAGTGGGAGAAGTATAACTTATTGACTCCCACCCCCTTTTTACAAACTAATAATCAAACTAGATCGGCTTCCTTTGCTTTGTTAACACACATTTTCCTCTGTATATTTTTTTTTTACAATAACACAAAACATCCATAAAAACCATTCATGTACACTTTTTTTAGTTACCTCATACACAATCAGATTTGCAATAATCAACCGTTTTGAATATAAACTATAACATATAAATCCACTTTAAATATTTACTCCAAATATAATGATCAATTGTAAAGAAAACACATACATACAGTTTCCTGGGACTCATAAAGGAGCCTATTTCAACCCTGTTCTTTCATATTTTTTTTTGAGTTCTCATAATCGGATTATAGCTCAGGATTTTTTACTCCACCAGACCAGGGGTGTCAAACTCATTTTAGTTCAGGGGCCACATACAGCCTAACATGATGTAAGGTGGGCCAGACCAGTAAAATAATAGGAGAAGAACTTATAAATAATATCAACTCCAAAGCTTTCTCTATGTTTTTGAGTGAAAAAAGTAAAATACGTTATGAAAATGTTTACATCTACAAACTATACTTGAACATAACATGAAAAAATATGAACAACCTGAAAATTCTTACGAAAAATAAGAGCAATTTTAACAATATTGCACCGTAGCTTATCATTTATACATGTGCATCACAGCTTACAGATCACAGTGGATCTACGATTACACAAAACATTTAATAACAGTCAGGATATTGGTAAAATTCCACATACTTCTCTTAAGACATTTCAGGCTGTTCTTATTTGTTCAGGTTTTTCACATTTTTTGTCAAAGGCTAGTCTGTAAATATAAACATTTTTGTGTAATTTTACTTCGTTTACACTAAAACAATAAGAAAAAAAATAGCTTTTTTCATTATTTATAGGTTATTATGATAGTATTTTACTGGTCTGACCCACTTTAGATTGAATTGACCTAAAATGATTTTAACATCCTTAACTGTTAATATCTTCAGTGTCATTTTTGTATTTTACACATTTATCCCACAGGCCAAATTGGATCCTGTGGCGTGCTGGTTTTGGTCCCCGGGCCGCATGTTTGACACCTGTGCATAAGACACATAGTGTTCTTCCATGTTCTTCATTTATACTATAATTATAAAAATGCATACTCTATCAAAAGTAGTTTTTAATGTATGACTGTGGCTACACTTTTATTGTCAACAATTAAACCAACTCTTTTAATTACAGATTGTGATGAGAAAAAAAAAGTCAGACCTGACAAAAACATTATAATATACTATGATTAGATAGACTGCCAACCAATACCACTGGCATGTTTATTACCTGTTTAGCTGGCAATTTATGTTTAGTTGGCAGATGAAGGACCCTCTATCCTTAATGTAATGCAGGGGGAGAGAGATCACTATGTCTGTGCACGCATCCATTTGTCTGTCGTCCATCATTTTGTTTTCACACATGGAAAAGTGGTCAATATTTTTTGCCAAAGCCATGATTTATCAAAGATATGCTCGAATGGGTCCTTGTGTTATTTTGTGCGTCATCCCTCTGCATTGTCCATCATGCAGTTTATCTTCATATCATTGCCTGAGTAGAATGAGTAAGCTGTTTGATTTTTTTCTGGTAAACTACCCAAGAAACTACTTGACTTTGATCAGATAAAGATAATTAGCTATGTTCATAGGCTTTATATGAACGTAATGGACAGTTAAGGTGATAGATGTGTGTTGATGCCTCCTGTCTGCAACATTTATTTGTGTTGGTTTGTTTTGTGCATCCTTTGCCTTCAGTTTGGTGCTATGTTATCCAGATACATGTATACAAATCCTTTATATTTGCAATCATGACTGGCACTACACTGTCAAAAAAATGTTATTTAACAGAATTTTCACTGTTTATTTTACAGATTTTTCCTGTGTTTTCAAGATACAGGAAAATATGAATGAAATGATAAAAACAGACTGTGATTTTACATGTCAAATGTAAAATAACACAAAACTGTAACTGTGAATAACCAAAAAACTTTAATTTTTTTAAAAGAATATTTTTTTTCACAGAAAAATACAGTTAAAATAAATTTGCAAATGTATCATAATTTCACAAATATTTCTTTTCTATTTATGAGATTGAACTGTTAATTTAAAGTTTAATCCTGTAAAAAATGAATAAATAAATAAAACGAGATAAAATAACTGACAATTAACCATAAAATAATTATTTGTTCTGTAAGTTTAACAAGACTTATTTGTTAACTGACAAATATCTTTTGTGATTATGGGAGGTTTCACTACAAAAATGTTGAATAAATGTATTTTTGTGAATGTATAACATGTATAAACACTGATAAACTGTCAAAATACAGTTTTTATCAGTAGATTGTACAACTTAGTCTCATTGGAAATTATTTATATATATATTCATTGGTAATTTGATTTTTTTAATACATGAAATTATTCTTCATTAAACATTAAAAAAAAAAAAAAAAGCAAAATCTCATGTAAAGTTAGGGCAAAAAACTGTATTTTAATTATGGAAAACTACCGTATTTTTATGATATGGTTATTTTCCGTTATTTTACAGTATTTTTTCAGCACCCCCGCTGCTGAAATATTACCGTTTTTTATGTTTTGTTTTTTTTTTGTTTGTTTTTTATAGTGTACTGGTATATAGTCATTAAGACCCCCAGAACCAAACATGGGGCAGGTAACTCCATGGTCTTTCTGGATGTACCTTTTGTTGAGCAAGTCTTCTCATGCCAGCCAACATCTGGTTTCCACCTTGAGATAAAGGTATGAAACTGAACTTCAAAAGACAAAGCTCAGATAGTCTATGATGATTTCAGCACTGACAGGACCAGCTCCAAGCATCTGGCTCGAACTTTTATGTTGATCTCTGTAGTTTATTTTCAGTCGGCCCCTCTTATTGCAGAAGGAGTTTCGAGTACTGGTTTGGGATTAAGAAAGGCAGCAACTTGGCATCAAGTCAGCAGAGTTGCTTTTCTAAATGTTTGAAATCTATGTTTAAGGAATAGAACATAGCTGTAGGTTTTTTTCTTTGACTAAACAAGATGACACTGATGATGGGGAACACCTGGAATATGGGTATACACAGGGAAAGTATGTGTTACAGGCATCAGCAGCTAATGGATTTAGTCATAAATTAGACTATTTGACAGAAGTGGAGCATGCGCTACAGTTTATCATAGCACCTCATATATTGCTCGACACCATAATGTACCTCATCTGTGGGTCAAGCTAAACACTTTGCAGTTGGTATTTAACATGGTAAGAAACAAAACAAGTCAGCTGAAGCCCAGCGCAAGGGAAAAGAAATGTGGCGACTTACTATGTCAAGCTTCAGTGGGTCCTGTTGTTTGTTGACAGTGTGAATTCGCAACTTATCACATATGTGGTCAACTGAGTCATCACTGGACTTCAGCTGACAACTCAGGATTGTATGTGCATTTTGTGCACACGTGTGTGAGGAGTGTTTCCTATTGTGTCTCGTAGAGGTCACAAACCGGTCATTTGGGTAACAAGGGGTTATAACGATGAGGCTGCATGGTACCAGAAGTCCACAGAGGGAAAAAAAACAATGGAGCATGATAAAAATAACCATGACAGAGATCATAGTTTACCTCAAGATATAAATTAAACAGCAGCTGACAGTATTTACATGACACTGGTATGTAGTAGATCATGTGCTGAGGAAATGCAGACACAGTTCTGTCAAACTAAACAAAAAACTCACTTTATTACTGATTATCTGACTTCTTTTTTTACACACAGCCACACAGAGAAAGCCTCCTCAGGGGAGAAGGGGGTATAATAAATCTTAGGCTCTGTGGAGGAGTGCATGTGGTCCACGGTGACTTTTTAATTAGGCATGAATAGCAAAGCCATTATCAGAGGCTGGTTGCAGGAGACCTAAAGGAGATTTGACACATTAGAAAATACTGATTTAAAACCATCCAAAACTCTCATTGTTAATGAATAATGATTAAAAAATAAGTCAAGCTTTGGCAGAACTAGAAGTGCAATATCTTGTAGTTTTACCCTTTTATCCCATTATGTGCGTAACATGATGTTGATGATGCTGGACTCTTGAGTTCTGTGGAGAGAAGAAAGCCTCTTTGTCTATGTGACCACAGACTCACATCCACACGTTCTCAGATACACACACTCACACACACACACACACACACACACACACACACACACACACACACACACCTACACACACACACACACACACACACACACACACACACACACACACACACACACACACACACACACACACACACAGGCTCAAATTAGACCTGCAAGGTCCTTTATTTTACCACTGGAGAGAAGCTCTCTGGAGACAGACAGAGTTTATATGAGGACGTGTCAAATAAATAGGCTGTCCTAAATGTGTGCACGGCTTTGTCCACTGTGGGTGTCTGTACCGATGGTGGAAGAATTAAAAACCTATTGCCCTGGTGGTGTGGGTGTTCCAAGCTGTAAAATGTGTCTTGATCTAGATGAAGTTATACTAAAGAGCAAGCCTGGACAGATCAGGACTCTGTAGCCCTGTCAGCAAATATTTTGCATATTATTTGTTTGGTTTTGGAGAGACTGAGTGTGAGTGAGAGAGGTGAGAGCCTGTGTGTGTGTGTGTGTGTGTGTGTGTGTGTGTATACTCAGAAGGTGTGTGTGACACATTGCATGCAAGACTAGTAAATGATCTGCCAGTCCAGGAGTAAGTCTGAACCTGTAGTCTTACGTAACACTTTAATTCAAGTGTATGGCTAAAAAACACAACACATCAGGCTGTTAGTAAAACAGTACAAGCCTAACAACACACACTGCCTTTCCAGTGCTGATCCTGACACTCATCCCACATTTGCTCAGACACAAACCTTGGCATACTACACGGTAGATTGCACGTGTTCATTAATATTTGGATACAAGTGTGTATCCTCGACTTGGGTGTGTCCCGCTGTGAGCCTTCTAAAGTGCAGAATAAGGCCCTGCTGAGTATATCTTGATTTGGGTTTTTGGGATCGCTGAGGGTAATGCAAGGTCTTATCTCCTCAGGACACAGGTGTCATCTCTCCTTCTTCAGCCACAGCCACAGGCAAGTGAGATGGAAGCTGAGATTAGACATGGGGATTAGTGTCAGCGCTGCCTTTTTTAAGATAAATGTATTCTTTATTGTTGAATTGAAACTTTACAGGGTTCAAAAACACCTGTGAGGATCAGATTTTTGCTTATATGCCACTGGAATCATGCGCAGGTATAGTACATTTCAACGCCGTGATGATTTTGCAGATGTCTAGCCCACTCTGCCTTGCATGCATTTGCACAGAAAAGCAGAATGCACACATACAATCTCTGACTTTCCCCTTCTGTCAGCCTGATTGTGTGTTTGTGGTGTGCTGCTGGAATAGTTGGGGATGTGTGTGTGTGTGGGGGGGGGATTGCATGGGGGGGCATCCGCTGTGAGGTAGAGCAGAAAGGGAAGCGAACAGGACAGAGCAGTTGCACTGGGCAAGTGCTCGAAAGGCTGAAATAACACTGGAGGAAAGGACATTGTTTCCTTTAGACCCGGGAGTTTCCAGTCTTAAAAACTCTGGTGGAAGACGATTGCAACTGGTCTTGGAATATGGTAAATACTGCATTTCTGCTTTTTAAAAAATTAACCTGGAATATGAATGTTTAAATAATATAGTTAATTATATTTGGCTTGTGTTTAATTAAATGTGACCGACACGACAGAAGGAAAAGGAGACGTCATCCTCCGCTCCTATTGGTCGTCATATCTGATGGTTATGCAAAGTTGACTTTTGTAACCTAGCGCATTCAGAGGAGGGGGATGATGTCTGCTTGTGATAACCGTAACTCACGTATGCGTGAGTGAGTAAAATGAATTGGACGGCGTGGCTCCGTTGCTAGAAATGTCACAAGTGGCGGAAGAGATAGTCATCTTGCCTCGTCGTTGCCGGGGTCAACAGCTACAGTATTGTGTCTGTTGTGATTATGCACTTCATTTGTAGTCTGAATGACTGATCTACTAGATTATATTTTACTTGCCAACGAAATGTAATATTAATGAGATTGTTACAGTCTGGTTATTGTTTTTTGGGTATGATCACGGGTTGCTACAATTTCCCAAACACACCGCAGTCAAATGCCAACAGCGCACACCTTTACGCACTGTTTGATGATGGATGCTATAAAGTCATCTCCTTTTAACACACCAATTAACAAGCCAGCCCATCTCTGAAAGGTCATCTGGGGATTTGGATGAAGGGATTAGAGGAGGAATGCATCAGAGGAGGGAGGGAGAGAGGGATGTGGAAGCAATGAATGGGAATGGATGACTAGGGGATTTCAGTATAATGTCATTAAGGCTAGGGGAGACAAAGGATGATAGTCCGCCTACAGACAGCATACGGACTGAACGCTGCCCCGGTGATTGACAGGGGCTTTAAAGTTGTGCAGAACTGCAGCGGCACCGAGTTTTAGACTCACACAGGTGTTTGTTTGTGTTTGCAGTGATGGGACATTGTTTTGGGCTTGTTTTGAAGAGGATTTTTTTTTTATGTGGCAAAAGTCATTCATGTTTTAGACAATTATCAGATAAAGCAGGGGTGTCAAACTCATTTTAGTTCAGGGGCCACATTCAGCCTAATACGATACAAAGTGGGCCGGACCAGTAAAATAATATAAATAATAGGTTAAGAACTTATAAATAACATCAACTCCAAAGTTTTTTCTATGTTTTTGAGTGAAAAAAAGTAAAATTCCATAATGAAAATGTTTACATCTATGAACTGTACTTGAACATAACATGAACAACTATGAACAACCTGAAAATTCTGAAGAAAAATCAGTGCAATTTTAACAATATTACGCCTTAGTTTATAATTTATACATGTGCATCGCAACTAAAAGATCACAGTGGATTTACAAATACACAAAATATTTGGTAACAGGCAGAATGTTGGTAAAATCCTGCAAAAGTCTCTTACGTCATTTCATATTGTTCATATTTGTTCAGGTTATTCACATTTTTTGTGAAAGGATAGTCTGTAAATATAAACATTTTTGTGTAATTTTACTTTTTTTTTTTTACACTAAAACAAAGACAAAAATTAGCGTTTTTCATTATTTATACGTTGTTATGATAGTATTTTACTGGTCTGACCCACTTCAGATTGAATTGACCTAAAATGATTTTCACATCCTGGGTTGTTAATATCTTCATTATAATACTTGCATTTCACAAATTCATCCCAGGGGCCAGATTGGACCCTTTGGCGGGCCGGTTTTGGCCCCCGGGCCGCATGTTTGACACCCGTGAGATAAAGTGACTAAAGGTGTTAGAAAATATCGGTTCTGCAATATATCGCGATATTTCATTTCACAATACTGTATCAATATTAAACTGGGGATACCAGTATCGGGTATCGGCTCCGATACTCAGCGTGTGTACTCGTACTCGTAAAAGTAATCCAATACAAATGTACCGATACCACTTACGGCCGTGTGACATTCACAGTTCAGTGCAGCAGGTACGCGGCGGTGGAATAATGTGTGTGGAGTGTGAAGAGTGTGAAGATTTTTCAAAATAGACGACGGTGATAAAAGTAACGCTGACTGCAAGTAACGTTAAAGACACAGACAGATACGGACGCAGCGTTCTGTCCATCCTCTGCGTACATTCCATCCGTTTTCCAGGTGCTGGTGGAGACAGAGAATACCGCCGGAAGTACGGAGCGGTGTGGACCGCCGCCAGCAGAAGTGAAAACGACACTTATGGTTCATTTCTCTTTTCTCTTCCTGCTGAAGCTAAGCTTTTAAACCTTACCAGTGAAAACACTGCAATATTAGTCTCACATTAGTGTTACCTCTGTCGTCTCCATGTTTGTTATTACTGACTTTCTTCTTCTCAAAAAACTTTACTCTTCTTCGTGGTATTTGTCCAGTATGGTTAATTAAGAGCGGCGCCCCCTGGTGGATTAATTGTGAAACGCTCATTCCAACACATTAAATGTCAGTAGTAGCACTTTGTTCCAGTCAGACTAATGACAACGACAATAAAGCACATTTACAGAAGGAACTAAGAACTGGAATGGGATTATTAAGTACTCGTATCGGTACTTGGTATCGGCAAGTACTCAAATGTAAGTACTCGTACTCGGTCTGGAAAAAAGTGGTATCGGTGCATCCCTAGTAACCAACAAATTAAAAAAAAGCTATAAATACTTTTTACAGCTGTTGTGCACATGCTGAACATGCCACAGGTTGGATAAGGGAGATACTCATACATACACCTATATACACATATCTACATACATAATTATATATATATAGACATGTACAGGTTATACATATGAGTAGAGGTGGGTGATATATATTGCCTACGATAATATCGTGAATGTTGATTTGACGATGTGCAATTTTACATTATCGAGTATTCATACTGTCCCAAAAACAAAACAAACGGACGGTGCATAGACGGTAAAGGAGAGGTGCGTGAAAGTCCTCAGTGGCCAAATGCGTGCCTCAGAAACCAGTCAACAGCCAGGATTTAGTCTCATTGCGACTCGGCGGCACCAAAACACAACATGGTCTTACATGGAGGAAATATGCAGGAGTCTTCCATCTCAGTGGATGATTTCATAGCAGACGTGGGTCCACATCACTAGCCTGGAAATGGTTCGGTTTTGACAAGACTGACGTCGGTCAAAATGATGTTATATGCAAGCTGGGGCACCGTTAAGAGGGGGTAAACATGACAAATTCATGTGGAAAGGGTCCAGTGGATACAGGTTAGAAGGTGTGAAAATTTTGTGTAAGATCCGCTGTAAAATAGAGTCATAGAAGCCGGGAGTCGGACGTTGAAAGCATGTTAGGTTTCACTTTTGTTTCACCCCAGCGTTAGTTATGTTAGTTATGGACCACACACCCATGTATATAACTACTGCCCCTACCCCATGTACCACCCCCCACCCCCCACCCCCCATGTTTTGCAGAAGATGTATGAAGCACTTTAAAAACAAGCAAGAGCTGTTGTTCTGAAACGCTGTGTCTATCCATAAATGTCCTGGTAAGCAAGTAGAGTTTTACATTAAAAAAAAAGAAAGAAAGAAAGAAAGTCACATTTTAAAGGATATCGTTAGATTATCGTTATCGGGAAATTTAAAAAAAAAAAAAATCAACCCCTACATATGAGTATGGTTTATTGCAAAGATTATTTGGAACAGTTTAGCAGATCACTGGTTAGTTTTACAGTAAATATCATAATGTCTATTGCTACCTGGATATGAACTGAACTATTTGAGGACATTTCTGTCAAATTCCACAGCCCAACTTTCCCAACCTGAGACTCATCGTATATTAACTTTAAAAATGAGACAGATGTAAGGGGTTAACAATCTGCACTGTCTTCTGTTTATGTGTTTGCCATACAGATCGAGCCAGGTAATTACACTTAGCTCTGTTTCCGCTCCCTAGAGCCTGGACTGAATTAGCATCTTAAGTGGAAAGCTGCATGCACATCACCAGAGTTTGTGTTTAAAGCCACACAAGCCTCCACCTCCACTCCAGTGTTTACATTCTTTGACGTCTGGGAAGACAATATGGAATGAGTGGGGGAGCTGGTTCCTCTGGTTCCCCCAGGTTGTGCCTTCATTCAGGTTGTGTACATTAGACATGATGCGTGAAGGCATGTTATTGAATTTTGACCCAGCGTTTGTCATAAATGAATACACATAGACTGTAGAGACACCATTGCCTGACTTGTAAAACAAAATGGTCATACAGGGTGGGGAAGCAAAATTTACAATGAACATTTAGTTGTTTTTTCTCAGCAGGCACTACGTCAATTGTTTCGAAACCAAACATATATTGATGTCATAATCATACCTAACACTAGTATCCATACCTTTTCAGAAGCTTTTGCCCATATGAGTAATCAGGAAAACAAACGTCAAAGAGTGTGTGATTTGCTGAATGCACTCGTCACACCAAAGGAGATTTCAAAAATAGTTGGAGTGTCCATAAAGACTGTTTATAATGGAAAGAAGAGAATGACTATGAGCAAAACTATTACGAGACAGTCTGGAAGATACTATTAAAGAAGAATGGGAGAAGTTGTCACCTGAATATTTGAGGAACACTTGCGCAAGTTTCAGGAAGCGTGTGAAGGCAGTTATTGAGAAAGAAGGAGGACACATAGAATAAAAACATTTTCTATTATGTCAATTTTCTTGCGGCAAATAAATTGTCATGACTTTCAATAAACAAACTGGTCATACACTGTCCTTCAATCCCTGCCTCAGAATATTGTAAATTTTGCTTCCCCACCCTGTATACACTAATAGGGATGTAACGATACGAAAATTTCATATCACAGTTATTGTGACCAAAATTATGATGGTATTGTTGAAATTGTGCTCAAAATGTTCAAAAAGTACTAATACACACACTGAAATAATTTAACCAAGTTTTATTTAAAAAAACAAAAACAAAAAACAAATAAAATAATCGGCACAATGTACCTTCTGTTGCACAAACATTCAAATATTAACCCTTAGTGGTCTGAGCCTATTTTGTCCGTTTTTCAGTCCTTTTGATTTTGCCGTTATATACTATATAAACAAACATTTACTATACCCATGTTTGGTATCTTTTTGTCAGCACAACTTCATTTATATCATCTGCCTATTATTTTTTTCACTTTAACCTACTATATCAACATAAAAGAACAAAAAACACACAAAATATATAAAAACCGATTTGAAAAATGTATATACTTTATTCCATAAATAACTCAAAGATGCGTAACAAACCTTTTCAAAGACTTTAAAAGTAAATATTGGTTCCAAATATTAGGTATATAAAATTAAAATTGTAATAAATTAAAACTATACTCAAATATTTGACATAAAAGCAGATCTTTACATAGGCGTTTTCTCCAGAAAAGTGTGGTAATCAAACACGGTTATCATGATAATTAGAATTTAAACAGTAATACTAACCGTCTACAATTTTACCGCGGTTTGTCGTTATACCGGTAATCATTACGTCCCTATACACTAAACATAAGTGAAAAAAATCAGCATGAAATATCAAGAGATTACCTGTATTTGTAAGGTAAGGCTGTTATTAAAAGCTATTATAAGCCCAGTTATGTTGATTTTATAAGAAAGTACTGTATGCACCAATCAATAGTCATTGTGTAGGCAGCAGGTGTGGTAAATGAGGTTCTGGCAGCTTTCAAAAGGCCATGTCTATACTTCAGCCTCCATGAGTGGCACAGCAGGCCGCTGATGGGAACTGCCATTATTCTTAACAATCGTAATTTAATTTAATCGCCCCATCTCGACTCCACATGTCAGGCTGTCTGTCAACGACTTGGACAGGGTCTGGATGATATAACATAAAGTGTTCCGCTTTGTGAAATCACGCAACAGTGTCATTTTGTATTGAAATGGCTCTTTAATATTCAGCGTGGGTAAAAGGTTGCTCATTTCAAAGTAATGAGAAGCAAACCATACTGTACTTGCATGGACAAAAGGTGCAAATGTAGTCAGCGAATCCACACACGAACGCAGACGGTCCTGACACATGTGCGGCCAGCCCCGCACAAACAAACCCAGACGTGGGTTTTCTTCCTGATGACAGCATGCTGTTTGTCAGACCACTGTTGCATAAATGTTTTCAGGATGTCCTGGGTTCAGGTCAGATTTTCTGGAACAATAGCCCGACTCGCTCATGCACACACTCAGTCCCTGCATTTCTCTTTCAGAGCACACACGACACAGAGAGCTCACTTTTCAACTGCTTTCTTATGTTTTTATCCGAGCGTATGGTTGTTTATCGAATTGTTTGACATCTGCGAGATATAAATCTGAAGCGCGTCCAATTAGTCGATAAAAGTTAGGAGCTTCTTAAATTCACTTGTCATCAACATGCAAAAAGGGGTCAGTGCTGTTGATGTACTCCCAGACCTCCAATGAAACACTTAAATCATGGTTAGCGTTTCGCATCAGTCTTATAAACATAACCTAGTGACACTGGCTAAAGCAACACACAGATAAACCACTAAGATTAACACAGACAGTTGTTAATTTCGTTGACACTTTTAAGATCTGTTTTCTAGACACGCTCCTTTCCACATTGCTCTTTTCATCACTTTATAACTTGTCATAATTCTGCATATAAGCTAATGTTGGCGTCTCAGTTTCACATCCATCACAGCTGTCAGAGTAAATGTGGTGTACAAAGGGAGTGTGTGCTGAAAAAGCAGAATCACAGGCTGTACGGTTTTGACTGAGGCAGGAGAAATCGCCGGTGTGGAATGTACTGTAGGTGTGAGCGGGTTGCGGCAGGTTTTACACCGCTAATCAGAGGGTGGCTGTGGTTTTCACATCTGTGGCCTAAAGCGGGAAGTGGTTAACTGGGACAGGAAGTGGCTTTCAATGCAATGCACTTCAGCCAAAAAAAAAAAGAAAGAAACAAAAAGGTACACGTGTGGATGCATGAAAAGCCAAAAGTCGGAAAGGGATGAGTTGGTCTCACTGTTTGACCTTTGGTGGGTTTCCCCATTTGTGAGATGTGAACGGATGAAAAGTGGTTAAACTTAATTACTCCTTTCAAAAGGGAGACAGAAGTTCTCATTTGCAATTTCCTCCACTTTTTTATCTGTCTGGTTCCACTTTAACTATCTTTTCTCCCTTTTACATTTCTTCAGTTGTCATATTCTTTCTATTGTAAGGCTTTTATTTTTCAGTGTAGTTTGAATTTCACTTACTTTGCATTTTTAGACCAGATTAGATTTATTTATTTGACATCCATATCAGTTGAAACTGCTGCATACAATAGGAATATGTACCAGATCCACTGTATTAGACAATAAAACCCTGATTTATGATACATCTACAGGTGTTAAAAAGTGTTAAAAACAGTATGATGTTTAAGAATATGGAAAAAAAATACCAGAATTCTCTTTAAGATAAAATTTTGATTAAATAATTTGATGAGTCGTATCAGTCATTTTAAGGAAAAATTTACAACCTTTTGCAAGTTGTAGCATTTTAAGCATTAGGGTTTGAAAGGCTTTGTATTATAACAGAAAAAAAACTATCTTTACTTACAAGTTAACGAAAAGTTTAATTTTAACCTAAAAACCTGAACAGTAACCAAAACCATCTACTGATCTAAAATTGCATATATTCAGTTAATGATATATTTTGCAATAAAAGTTACTTTTTTCAGGTTTCTCTGAACCTTTGAATTTACTCTTACCTTTTATGAACATCTGCACGGTCAGTAAATTAAATATTGAAACATACCTGATTTTCACTAGAAATGCAAAATGCAGAGGATAGTATTACTACAAAGAGGGTTAAATATAGAGAAATAGATTTATTTGGAAGCCACCTCAAAACTAGTTTCAGGTCATTAAGGGTTAATGCATCAGCTTCAATTGAAGAAGACTGAATGACATTTTATCCACTGATGAATGGAATTTTAAAATAGTCAGAGAAGTCAGTTAATATTCCTGATTCATTATTTTTCATGCAAAAATGTACCGAAAGCGTTTTAATAGACAGGGTTTGTAACCGTGCTTGAAATCCTTGAAAAATGCTTTCATTTTTGTTAAACTGTTTGAAAGTGCTTGCAATTATAACTGTGATGTGATTTATTTATTTATTTATTTTTAATATTAACTCGGTTAAGTCTTCTTCAGTTTTTCTCCATGTTATTGGACAACATGTTGATGGTTTACTCCAAATTTTATTGTATTCCACCATGTAATCCCTTATTCTGCCAAGTATGATTACTGGTTATTATTAGGGATGCACCGATCTGATACCAGTATCGGGCATCGGCTCCGATACTCAGTGTGTGTACTCGTATTTGTACTTGTAAAAGTAATCTGATACAAATGCACCGATACCACTTACAGCCATGTGACATTCACAGTTCAGTGCAGCAGGTACATGGCGGTGGAATAATGTGTGTGGAGTGTGAAGAGTGTGGAGATTTTTCAAAATAAATGATGGAGACAAAAGTAACGCTGACTGCAAGTAACGTTACAGACACAGACAGATACGGACGCAGCGTTCTGTCCGTCCTCTGCGTACATTCCATCTGTTTTCCAGGTGCTGGTAGATGCGTACCCAGACAGAGAATACCAGCGGGAACTGTGGAGGTAGAGGATCTGTTCAAAGAGCGACTGTGTGAGTTAGAGAAAAACTACTGACAGATTTATGACAGCTACCCAGGGCTGGGCCGGGGGTACGGAGCGGTGCGGACCACCGTCAGCAGAAGTGAAAATGAAACTTATCGCTCATTTCTCTTTTCTCTTCCTGCTGAAGCTGAGCTTTTAAACCTTACCAACGAAAACGGTGCAATACTAGTATCACATTAGTGTTACCTCTGTCGTCTCCATGTTTGTTATTACTGACTTTCTTCTTCTTCTTCTCAAAAAACTTTACTCCTCTTCGTGGTATTTGTCCAGTATGGTTAATTCAGAGCGGCGCCCCCTGGTGGATTAATTGAGAAACGTTCATTCCAACACATTAAATGTCAGTAGCAGCACTTTGTTCCAGTCAGACTAATGACAACGACAATAAAGCACATTTACAAAAGGAACTAAGAACTGGAATGGGATTATTAAGTACTCGTATCGGTTCTCGGTATCGGCAAGTACTCAAATGTAAGTACTCGTACTCGTACTCGGTCTGGAAAAAAGTGGTATCGGTGCATCCCTAGTTATTATTGTTGGAGTTTTAGTCTGACTGCAGGTTCCACCTCCTCCACTTTGTCACTGTAGTAAATATTGAATTACACCAACCGACCACTCTGCCATAATTAGTACCTACAGCTGATGGAGTAAGTGAAGATGACTCACCATTCCCAAGGGTGACACAGTAGCATAAGAGAAGAACGGAGGTGAACAGTTGCGTGGGAGGGCTGTCAGCGACGACCCGCCATCACCGAACACCTTCATGAATCATTCAGGGTTCAGATTCAGTTTCCCAACACATGTGTGGTTTCAGGTGACATGTCAACTCCATGTGACCTACGCATGTTAAAAGGTGACTATCACCATGTATGAACAGTACACGGGCACAGTTTTAGTCATGTATTTTTAATCTGTTGGTGCTGCAACCTAAGCGTATTTTAATGGAATTACAGTAGATGAGTGATGGCTCAGCGGTTTTGGCTGCTGTGTCAGGTCGCCGTGGAGACGCCTCATGCTTCGTGACTGGACAGGTACCACACGCCAGTGATAATGTCGACGATTGTAAAATAAGGGATATAACACTTAACTGACGATTGCTCTTAATTTGAAATAATTAAATGGAGGCGAGTTTCCATGTCATTAAACTCGAAGAAGCTTCTAAAAGGCCATTAGTGCTTTTAAAACCTCCTACTGACGGGTTTTAGAATCTGTTTAATACCTTTAAGTTCATCCTAAGCCTCATGCTTTTTGCTTTTCTTTGCTCTTGTGTTTACTCTGATTGGTTTCCATGGCTCCTCTGTTTTGTTTGATGGCCATTTATTTTTCCATCTCACCCTCCCGTTGGCATTTCTTAGCCGTTTGCTTTTCGTTTCCCTCTTCTCCCCTCTCTTTTCCCATCAGTCCTTGCAGGCCATGCTCTCCTCTCTTCACTCTGAGCTTGACATTCAGAGGTACTTGATGAAAATCCAATTGCCCCACAGAGTTAGTCAGCCTTTTTATCTTATCTGCATCGTGCCATTGTGTGTGTGTGTGTGTGTGTGTGTGTAGGTGTGTTTGTCAGTGTGTGTGGTTGTTTTTCCTCGCTAACATCTGCTGTTTGACCGTATTTCTAACCCCCGTGCCCTCTGTCTCGTTTAGCATCTGCCATCGCTGTTCCTGCCAGACACATACTAGTTTTAGCAATGAAAGCTCCGCAAATGTCGGCTACTTTTAGAAATATGCCGAAAATTCCTAAACCGACTGTGAGAAGAGCAGCATGTGCTTATTGGTGTTTTCACGATAACCTGGCGGACCTGGCCTTGTGCATCGAGCAGCATTAGCTCTAGAGCGCCACACTTCTTTCATAAAAGAAGCGCATTTCATAAAGGGCCCAGTGTTGCCCGAGCCCCTCAGTATCTGTCCCACCTGGTCCCTGTGGTCCAGATCACCTTACACCGCCATAGAAGAGCTCAGCAGCCTCTGTAGTCCTGTCACACATTGTCTTATTGTAGCTGTGGCTTAAAGATTCCACGTAATGCGGATCTGATTACAGAACCAGGCATCTGAGCTTTGAGTTTTTATCACATACTATTTCCTCTTTCTTTTCTATCCTTATTGTAAGTTTCTGTTTGATCTTTTGCACAATGCAAACTCCTCTTCACTTTCCATATAAAATTTAAGTGACTCTTTTCATTTGGTTAGATTTCTCATGCTTAATAGCTTTCAGCGTTATGGATTGTGAGACCGTATGGGTTTTGAGCATGTTTCGGTGAGATACGACTAACATTTCTTTCTATATTTGCATGATTGGGGTGTTTTGGTTTATTCCATTGTTTTGTTAAGAGTCAAACTCCAAAGTCAACAACAAAACTCTTTTATTTAAGCCTGAATGAATGCATGTGACTCTTTTTTTTTTTTTTTATCAGTTTTTTTTATTTATTTTCATTGTGCATCTCCAAAAGTACAATACAAAAAAAGAAAGAAATTCACATGATATAAGATTTTGTGACACATAAAGTATACCCCCCCCCCCAGAACCAATGGCAACCCCCATACCAACCCAACCTGGATCTCAAAATACGAAAACCACTAATAAAAACAAGTGTTCAGAGAATGCAAACCTCCACTAAGCACCCCCAACGGTGTGCATGTGTGGATCAACTATTTCTTTTTAAATTAAACAGTTTCAAGGTTGTTGTAGAGCAGAAAAAGTTGAAGCTTGGTACCAGTCATGTGTATGTCAAATTGTACTACATTCCAATCAGTATTTGTTGAGTTATAATGAAAAATGTGTCATAAATGGGATTTTCAATGTTAAATTGAAATTTTCACAGAGTCCACATTCCACAGTGGATGTGGACAATTTTGTTCCAGATACAAGATATTGTTATAAGCTACAGGAATATCAAATTGGAGGCTAATCGGAGTTGTTTTGAATTTTTTTTATGAATTTTCAAAAATTGCTTAATGATGAGAGATAGGAAAATTGTAGATTTTGTGACTTTGCTGTGACCTTGAACTTTGGCCTACTTGGCCCAAAATTTAATGGGTTCGTCCCAGGGCCTAGGCCTACCTGTGGGTAAAATTTGGTAAAGATGATTGTAACAGTTTTCCTGTAAAGTTGCTAACAAACAAACACGCAAACAAGCAAACACACAAAGCAAAGTGATCACAAAACCTCCTGGCGGAGGTAACAAATATACAGATGAAAGAGAATATAATTTACAGATATAAACAGAAAGGTGATCAGGATAGTCATAGATAATTATGTTGCACTCTTTCTTTAACCATAACGTAAACAGCATCCCACATACTAAGGGTTTTTCGACTGGCTGCATGTGTCCGGGAATGCGTATGACTCATATCGCAGTTGACAACGTCTGTGGAATATTCTTTGATTTTCCAGCTCAGACAAATGCATCACGATTTAATGTTTTACACCAAAACGCTGCAAAGCATGTCCTGTGTCATTCTTGTGTTGTTTCCATGGTTTCACGTTCATCACGTATGTTTTCATGTGTCTCCCCCCCTCCAGAGCAGAAGCCCAAAGCACGGCCCCAGCCCCCAACCCAGCGTCGGGGACCAGGTGGACCACCTATCACTGGCCTCCCTAGACTCACTGGATGCCATGTCTGACGCCGACACGCCCACGGCCTTCACCCGCGGCACCCGGGTTCGGGCCAGCCTGCCTGTGGTGCGATCAACCAATCAGACAAAGGATCGCTCACTTGGTACGTTGTTTATTTGTTCATTTATTTATGCATGTATATATGTATTTATTACCTCCGCCAAGGAACAGTGGAGGGTATGTTTTCATCGGGGTTTGTCTGTCTCTTTGTTTGTTTGTGTGTCTGTTTGTCTGTTAGCAAGATAACTCAAAAAGTTATGGACAGATTTTGATGAAATTGTCAGGAAATGTTGATACTGGCACAAGGAACAAATGATTAAATTTTGGTGGTGATGGGGGGTGACGGGACTGATCTGCCTTAGCGGAGGTCTGGGCTCTCTGAGTGATTTTCTGGTTTGTTTATTTATTTATTTGTCACTGCAACTTTTAGCCAGTTTACTATATAATTTTTGATGTATATCTGGTCTATTAAGACCTTTTTTTGGAGAAAAAAGCCTCTGTCAAATATTTTAAACTGACTTAATTAATCTGAATAGACTGAGGTGAAAGTGAACTGACAATCATTCATTCATTCATTCATTTCTTTCTTTTTTTTTTTTTCATTAAATCTTTATGGACTGAGGTCGAGTATATAGACAATGTATACAACAAGAAAATAACAGAACAAGTTTGTCAGGGGGAATACACTACAATACAATGTCCAAATCAGAGCAAATACTGATGTTTTTTATAGCCTTTTTGTTTCCAGATTTATCTAATAGCTTTAAATTAAGTTCAACATCTTTCAAAAAAATAAATATTTGGTTTTGTGTTACAGAACTTACATTTGTGAATGAAAAAATTAGCAAGTAAGAGACATAAATTAATTATAAAAAAAAAAAAAAAAGATTTTTTTGTTATTTTGTTTTTTTCCTTTTTGGGGCATCTATAATAACAAAATAATACATTTTTCTGTGATATGGCAAAGTCTCTGAAAACATGGTTGATAATAAATCTGCTGAAGTCCTTCCACAGTTTCTTGGTGAATGAACAATGTCAGAAGAGATGCAAGACAGTCTCTGGATGGTCCCCACAAAAAGAACAGCTTATGTTTATGTCTTTTTTGAATTTCAACATGTAGAATTCATTCATTTCTGTGTTGAGTAAAGTTTTTTTCCTCGTCATCATTACTGTAGTTGTTGCTTGTTGTTCACTAATAGACATGTTAGTCACCCAATCCTAACAGCAACTTTTGGCCAGTTTACAATACAATTTTAACATATATCTGGTTAAATAATTTGAATAGACTGAGTTGAAAGCAAACTGGCATTAATCATTCATTCATTTATTCATTTAACTATTTATTAATTTATTTTTTCAGTCTTGACTAAAGTTTTTTTCCTTATTATCATTTGTTGTTATCTGTTGTTAACTAATAGACATGTTAGTCAGCCAATCGCCATGGCAACTTTTGACCAATTCACAGTATAGTCATGTATATCTGGTCTTTTTTTGAGAATATAGAGTCTGTCAAATATCTTAAACTTACTTAAATAATCTGAATAGACTGAGGTGAAAGTGAACTGACAATAATCATTCAGTCATTCATTCATTTCTGTATTGAGTAAAGTTTTTTTCCTCGTCATCATTAGTTGTTGCTTGTTGTTCACTAATAGACACGTTAGTCAGCCAATCGCCACGGCAACTTTTGACCAATTTACAGTGTAGTCATGTATATCTGATCTTTTTTTTGTATATATCTGGTTAAATAATCTGAATAGACTGAGGTGAAAGTGAACTGGCATTAATCATTCATTCAGTCATTCATTCATTTATTCATTAATTTGTTTTTTCTGTCTTGAGTGAAGTTAATTTAACTACAGGGTGGGGAAGCAAAATTTACAATGAACATTTAGTTGTTTTTTCTCAGCAGGCACTACGTCAATTGTTTTGAAACCAAACATATATTGATGTCATAATCATACCTAACACTATTATCCATACCTTTTCAGAAACTTTTGCCCATATGAGTAATCAGGAAAGCAAACGTCAAAGAGTGTGTGATTTGCTGAATGCACTCGTCACACCAAAGGAGATTTCAAAAATAGTTGGAGTGTCCATAAAGACTGTTTATAATGGAAAGAAGAGAATGACTATGAGCAAAACTATTACGAGAAAGTCTGGAAGATACTATTAAAGAAGAATGGGAGAAGTTGTCACCCCAATATTTGAGGAACACTTGCACAAGTTTCAGGAAACGTGTGAAGGCAATTATTGAGAAAGAAGGAAGACACATAGAATAAAAACATTTTCTATTATGTAAATTTTCTTGTGGTAAATAAATTCTCATGACTTTCAATAAACTAAGTGGTCATACACTGTCTTTCAATCCCTGCCTCAAAATATTGTAAATTTTGCTTCCCCACCCTGTATTTATTAATTTATTTTTTCTGTCTTGAGTAAAGTTTTTTTTTTTCCTTATCCTCATTTGTTGTTACCTGTTCACTAATAGACATGTTAGTCAGTCAATCACCACGGCAACCTTTGGCCAGTTTAGAGTACAATTTCTGTGTATATCTGGTTAAATAATCTGAATAGACTGAGGTGAAAGTGAACTGGTATTAATCATTCATTCAGTCATTCATTCATTTATTCATTAATTTGTTTTTTCTGTCTTGAGTGAAGTTTTTTTGCCTTATCCTCATTTGTTGTTACCTGTTGTTCATTAATAGACATGTTGGTCAGCCAATCGCCATGGCAACTTTTGACCAATTTACAGTATGTATATCTTTTTTTTGAGAATATAGATTCTGTCAAACACCTTAAAATGACTCAATCTGAATAGACTGAGGTAAAAGTAAACTGACATTAATCACGTATGATATCCTACAATTTACATTATTTTATTATAATCCTGACACAGCTTAAGAACTCCTAACCTCACTGTTTTCACCTTGACAGTAAATGTCTTTTCCTCTTCGCTCCACCTATCCTCCCTCCCTCCTCTTTCCACCTCGGCTCACAGCACTGTTTTAATTAGAATTAATTTCCTCTGTATAGTGAAAGATCGTAGAACCCATCCAATATATGCCATCATGCTATTGACAGGATTAGAAATGGGTCATCTTATCAACGCTTGTAGTGCTTCATTTGCATCCATGTGTGGAAACTCTGCAAGTTGTGTTGAATTAAGTTTCTGCATTGATGTGAGAGTGGTGGAAAGAGTCTGAAAACTCCCCAAATAAGGTACAAAGACTATAACTTTAAACACCATAGTCTTGAAATATAGCTTACAACTCAGTATGGCATGTACCGCCGAATAATAGCAAAACATCTGCGTTTCATGGCTTTTGAGCAAAGTGAAAATAAATGAATCTACTGGGTGTCGTTTTCCACACTTTTTTCGGTGCCAGTTGCAGCTTCTGCTTCGCTTGTGAGGCAGAAACGCAAACTGGCACAAACACACTGATAACAAATGTGATTTAACACACTTCTATGCACAAGCACTGTCCCATTTTTTTTCCCCCGAAAACATCAGGACAATGCATTAGGACAGCGGGGGGTTATAGTGTGATAAAGGGGAGGAGAAAATGGGGAACCGCTTAACTACCGTAGTGTCCCTCCCACAGTCTTTCACACACACACACACACACAGAAAAACACACATTTCTTTGGGTCCCAACGGACATTTGGAGCTTCTTAGTGTCATCTGTTTGTGGTGTGGGAGTTATAGCAGGATCTTTTGAGTAAATAATAACACCCAGAAGAAATCAGGAAGTTCTTAAACTCACGTGTGAGTATCACATTCATTCTAGATCACTGCATCATGAGGTGTTTTTTAAAGGATGTATTATGTGGTTGTAATATGCATGTTACACCTTTTGTGTTTTGTTTCCTGTATCTGCATTTGTAGAATAGTTTTCATGACTGGTGCATTACTGTACCTAGAACTTTTATGCTTTACTGTGAGAGTGAAAAATGTCTCAGACCTCAGACAGTCTGCTATTTTGTACCCATTTGGTCAGGAAACCCACTGGCCATTTGCTTCCAATCCAGAGTGAAACCATGCGCTCAGGAATGTAACACGACTCCTTGTCAGAACCGAGCTATTCAGTTTTGTTGCAGCGAAATGAAACGGATGGTAAAAGAATTCAGATCTTCTTAATGTACGCTCAATCAATGGCGCTTTGTCATCAAACTCATTCGCTGTAGTTGTTAACATCTGGATGAAAAGTGGCCGGCTGTTAACATAACAGCTCTCAGGGGGAGGATGAAGTTTTTTCTCAAAATGGGCACTTTGTTAACTTATTACTACCTAGACAGACCAGAAAGGAGCAATGGATCGACTCAGCAAATTTTATTTCCTGGATTTGCCCTCTCTCTGTCTCACTGTCTCGTGGAGCATGTAGGATCTTGTATAATATTTCACCAACATCTGGTAGCTTTTACTGGCTCTGTCCTTTTATGGGGTTACACCAAGTAAAACCGTACCTCTTTTCCTCAAAGCAGCTATTTTCAGTGAACTAAGTAGATGCATAAGTGACATTATGCAGTGATTTAACCTGTCAAAAAAAATCTTTTTTCTTTTTACAGTATATCAGATATAACATATGAGGACAGATCCTTTTAAATGTCATATATTATGACTAATAGTGCAACCGCAACTTAGTTCTTTTCATTGGAATTGTTCTTTTAATATAAATAAAAATCAGTGCTACTCTGTTTGAAGCAATGAATCATAGATTGAAATGTTTCTTTCTTTTCCCTCTCATTGTTTATACAAGTGCAGTATGGGCGTGTCCATAAATATTGTGGGAGAGACATCTGTTTTTGTAAAGCACAGTACAGAAGCCCCACCCAGAGGTTCAGAGGTTCAGGCTTTGGTCTGTTTGATGCACAGCTTTGACTGTTCCACCCCAAACACACAGCCCTGCTTCTGTCCTCCATTCCTGCCCAAATGACTCTGTAAATAACTTCAGCAGTGTGACAGTTTTCTTTCAATATACAACATGCAGAAGTCCTCACAAACGGTTTATCAGCTCAAAGCTTTTAATGTTCCCTCTGTCACTATTCTTAGTAAGCATTCATTCTGAAAAATCACAAGAATGACGTGCACATGAAGCCACATATTGTGTCTATGCAGGATATGATGAAGATAGCACTGTTCACCCAAGCATGAGCACACACATATCCTGTGCAGGCCAGCAAAATATTCCACTGGTATAAATGGTAAACGGATTATGGTATATTTTTGTACAATTATTTTTTATTTCCTTTTTACCGGAAATCTGCACTGTGCCAGGCTCTTGAGCAGCCACAATTGTCCATTGTGATGTGGGCAGAGTGCCAAGTGGGCTTAAATAGAACAGGACTGGCACAGGAAAAGGTGTTATTTGCTTAGATCATGTATTGGAGGTTGTTTGTGGTTCACCCAAACTGCAAAAAGCACACCTTTTTGTCAAACAAACTCTCTTGTTTTCTTTTTTAATTCTGTGCTAAATGATCTGCTGACAGAAGCGCAGGAAAAAACCCACTTTGATGACTCTTTATTTAGCATTACAGCGGTCTGTTGCTTTACCAAATCTGTGTTTCATGAGTGTTTCTGCAGTTCATAATTGTAAAACCTCTGCTCTCTGTTTGTAGGTGTGCTGTACCTGCAGTACGGAGACGAGACCAAACAGATCCGCATGCCTAATGAGATCACCAGCATCGACACAGTCAGAGCTCTGTTTGTTAGTGCCTTCCCACAGCAGCTCACCATGAAGATGCTGGAGTCGCCAAGCGTCGCTGTCTATGTCAAAGACGACATGAGGAATATGTACTACGAGCTCACAGACGTTAGGTAAAAGTGCACTTTTCTATATCATAAACAGTGCTGTGCAAGTTACTTCCAAACTGTAATACATTAAAGATTACTTGTTACTGGGTACGGTTACATGATGTGTTTTAAATCCGATTTATTTTTCCAGAAGAAATTAATTTGGAACTAAAGTATTTTCTCTTCTGTTTACATGGAAATTAAACTCGAATAAAGGTTTACATGAGAAACATTTATTCTCGCAGCCCTTCTGTTAGCTTAGCTTAGCATAGTCACTGCATTTCCATGGTCACACGTAGCCAGTTTTTTAAAGGTGATTTGTGGTCTTTTGTAAGTGATTTTGTGAAATCCGATTCTCCCTAATTATTTCTTTAGATCTGCGACTTACTGCACTCATATAATCTTGGGACTGTTGTGTTGACGGAAGTTGGAAAATCTTTTTGTTGGAAGGGATGCATGCGCTAAATTAGCTTTGCTTTACCCTTTTAGCTTTAGTTTTTATTTCCCCAGATTTTATTACTGCTGTAAGTCACATCGCCATGATTTGAGCCTCAATTTGTGATCATATTGACCCCACCGGACTAAAGTAATGATTAGGGAGAACTGAATTTCACAAAATCACTCATAAAATACTACAAATCACCTATAAAAGCCTGGCTACGTCAGACCATAGGAATGAAGCGATTATGCTAAGCTAGGCTAAGCTAAGCTAACAGAAGGGCTGCAAGAACAAGGCAGTCGGTGCACTGCAGTGCAAACTGATTTGCCCACTTATCGAACTCATTAGTGCATGACAAATGAATGAATGAAAAACAAGTGGTGAACTGTTCCTTCAGGGTTTTCCAGGCTGGTAGATCCCATCAGAATAGCCCACTGGAACAGTTTGGGTTGACTAGACTGCAGTGCATATTCTTCCGCCAGTGCAGAATGTGTGCGTCATCACGACAGGACAAGACAACGAGCATGCGCAGAATGGAAGGAATAAAGTCCAAACGGAATAAAGGGTTTACATGTCCGAGGAATAATTTAGACCGGATTCAAAAGTGGATTAAACCAGTGACTTTAATCAGGTTTAAATTTCATCCAGACTTTTCTTTTTCAACTAGAATAAGGTGTTTACATGGCAATCTTAAATAGGATCTAAACTTTAATCAGATTAAACCAGGAATAAAAGTTGTCATGTAAACGCACGGGGTGTTATTTAAAAGTAATTCTTTACCTTACAATATTCTCAGAATTGTAATGCGTTACATGACTCCTGTATTACTTTTGAGTTACATACCGCCTCTAGCATGTGCCCCCACCCCCACCCCCAATACAAGAGACAGGCGAGCCTTAGGATGAAATACATGTGGACGCATAGCTCAGTAAGTAACACTATAGTCTATGATGTTCGAATCCCAGCAGGAGCACTTGCATTTTTTTCAGCATTTTGTGTTCAAACAGGGGGTGTGTAGATAAATCCGCAATTGATAATGAAATCTAACTAGTCATAGAAATGTTAGCTTACCTTGTCATTGCTGATCACAGGGATCATGCTAACTAGAGGTACAGAATAGAATAGAACAGAATAGAATAGAATAGAATAGAATAGAATGCCTTTATTGTCATTATACATATGCACAACGAAATTAAAAGAGGTAGACCGATATATTAATGTTTTTCAATATCGGCCATCCGCCTTTTTTTTTTTTTTTTTTTTTTTTTTACAAAAAATCAGGCACCTGTGTGGGCAGCACTTGAAGTTCAGTAAATGTTAAAACAGTACTATGTGTATGTGTATTAATACTTTCATTTATATTGGTGCATAAAAATCTTAAATATCTGAGTGTTTCAGTTGTATTTTATGGTTAATGTGCTTTAAAAAAAAAAAATCGGCCTTAAATATTGACCTCAAATTTAAAAACATTGGCATCGGCCTTAGAAAAACCCATATCAGTCAATTTCTAATGCTAATTTGCTTCTTGAAAGCAGGGTTAAGGTTAGTAATGAGCATCCGTCCATGTGGCCAGTGTACTGTCTTCTGCTGTCTTCACCCATTGGCTGAACACCAGTAGGAGATAGAACTTTACAGACGCTTTTTTGATTCCTTAAAGTCTCATGGTCTTGCTGTTTTTTGTTTGTTTTTTTCATTTGAGTAATAAAATTATGAGCAAAAAGTGTGTTGTAATATGCTATTGAACATGTACCAAGTAAAATATTAACAAAAATTTATTATTATTGCCTTACACAACTGCGTGGCAGCAAAAAGTAATTAGTTACTGTTAGTTACTTGTTACTCTCAACACTGATTATGAATGCAGACACAAAGTACAGTTAAGTTAGAACTTTGCATGCACCTTAGCTAAACAAATCCAGTTTTTCCCTCTTGCGGGTAAATATTTTAACATTAGGACTTGTGAAAAACCTACTGTAGTTTGAATGCATTTGTATGTGATACGATGTGTATTGTACTGGGTTTTCACACTCCATTTGTGGAAGGAAGTGGAAGTCTCATAAAGCTTCACAGTGTCACAGCTGAAGGTCTTGTCTCTTTTCCCTCCCTTTGCACTTCCTGCATAAACTCCCATTACAGAGGGCAGGAAAGTTTGTTGCTTCGTTTTCCTCTTTGTTAAAACAAAGCAGGAAGAAACTCAATGAGAGAAGCCTTTTGTGAAAGTTGAAATTTTTAGCTCTGTTTTTGTGCTTTGTGCGTTACTTAGATGTTTTCAGGGTTTAGTTTCCAAAGTGTTGCATACTGTGTTCTGAATATGATTTAAAAGCATGAAAACATCCTCCTTATTTTATTTTATTTTATTTTTTTTATTACTTGTACTTTTGCACCTTCCTTGTTTTGTATTCACCACCATGTCTAAACCAAAATGCAACAGACTCTGTATGGCAACACAGCCATATATACAGCCATTTGTTGTAGTTGTTTTTCGGAGGAAAGTATTACTCCTGGAGTTGTGAGCAACTTTGCCCTGCAACTTTGTCTGCAGAGTTCCTGTTCAAGTGTTCTGTGTACTTTGTGACTAATTCTTTATCAGGGCTGTAAAACATTGTCTTGTGATTCTTTAAGGCTGGTACGAGCGTCCAGGGTGTATTACCGCAGCAGTTTTAAGAAGGAGAGGCACAAGTAAAACGATTTATGTAGCCAAGCCTCATTGAAACACGGTATTAGTTTGAGATTAAGAGGAAATGTCACATAACAGAGGACTATCAGAGCCTCTGTCAGGGTACGTGCCCCTGGCAGAGATCCTGAAGAGAACCCGACTGAGGCAGGATCGGCCACGGTCTGATGGTGATATCTGGGCTGCCTTCTTACCACCGGACCCCTCTTTCCCCTACAGGAACATCACAGACCACTCCTGCCTGAAGGTCTACCACAAAGACCCAGCGCAAGCCTTCAACCACGGGCCCAGACCTACAAACGGCGATGCCAGGGTAAGTGTTTATCTTGTAAAGACACTGACATATCCAGCTTTGGCTCATTAACTGTAGCAGCTGCAGTGAGGTGGCCAGACTGCTGCTGATAGGATGGTAAATCCAACCTCCAATTCTACTCATCCTGTTTGCAGTCAAGGGAAGGAATGTCCCCCTGCCTCTGTTTAATCTGTCCAACGGGAGGTCTCATATTGTTCTCCTGGGGGCCTCAGATTGGGCCTCGTCTGTACGCTCTGCTGCAGCTTGCTTAAGGGACAATTGAACTCACTTCTCAGGACTATTTTTCTTGTTCAGTCTTCCCGTAGTATCGTCTATAATCTCCTTCTGTTGTTCTGACTGTGGTTTGTTTGTTTCCTGCTGATGTAACAAAAGCAAAGCCCCAAAGAGCCCTTTCCTCAAACATTTTCTCCTCAAATCCGCCTCTCTAATCCGTCTGACCCTTTATCTAACCTGCCGCTCCTCTCTGCCGGCTGCAGATTTCCAGACAGCGTTATGGCACCATTGTGATACAGCAGAAATTACGTTAGCCTCAGCTATAATCCTGCTGCCACATACTGTAGGTGTCACATCAGTGTAAAGGGAAATTGATAAAGCTAAAAAGGAGTGATGAGGTAAACACGATGATGGTTTAAAGAGGTCTCGGCTCAGGTGGCGTGGTGACTTTGAGATGCTGTAGAAAACCTGTTCATTCTCCGCCGCTGACAGACGAGTTGCCTCGCTTTGGCTGGCTCTGTGATGGGGTCCTTCAAGGGGATGTGAACAAAAGACAGCATGGAAAAAAATGGCAAAAAAAAAAAAGATACAGCTGAAAAAGTGAAATGGGAATTTAAAAGCGCAAGCAGTTTAAAAGCAAGAAAGGTTGCACGCTGGGAGTAGTATCAAGATCAAGCAATGAGAGGAACAGTTTATCTCTTTTTTTTGTCCTGACTTTTTTTTTTTTTTTTTTTTTTTTTTTTTACCTAAATTTCCTTTTTTTTAATATAATTGCGGGACATGCTGAATCATCAAGTTTCAAAAGTATAATTTGTACAGAAGGATTTAAAATGTCCTCAGGCGAACACTGGGAAGTTCAGGAATGAAGTTGAGATACGGTGAAGAAAAGTGTTGTCATTAATAGTTCTGTCACTGTTTAACTAAACAGCGATTGACATGGGTACAAAGACTGGACATAGGTAGATGTGAGGTGTGGTGGAGCTTCAGTTGACAACATGTAATACAGGATGTTGTATTTAGCTTGTAAAGTCTAAATGACATTACTATGATAATATTTCAGCATTGTATATGTATGTTTGTATCCTCCTGAGACCCAGAAAAGTAAAGGTTTTGGCTTCTATACATTAAATAACTGTCTTAGAAACAATATAATCCAGCAGTTTTTTAGATACTTTACTTATTTTTTTTTATTTTTTTCTTAATATCTTTATTGAGTTTTTCATATAACACACAAAAAAATATAGAAAAAGAATGAATACAAATATAAAGCAAGAGGCTGGAGAGACATGAATGGAAAGTGATGCCATACGTAACAAAAACTAAAATAGTTTCTGTTCCTTCACACATACAACATGTCATTATGAACAGCCAAATATACAAAGACACAAACCAGCATAGATAAGCACATAAACAAACAAACAGTGCTGTCTAAGACAAAAACAATCATAACAACAAAAACAACAGGGGATGGGGTCATATCATACATAAACAAAAAAATCATACATAATACATAGAAATGAGAGTAGGGGAAATCCAGTTTTATTTTTGTTTTGTTTTGTTTTTTTTTTCCATTCCACCGCAGTAGCATCATTATTATCAAGTGCGAAGTAATTCAGGTAACCTGCTATGTGTTGACCCATACTGTACTTTCTCACTTATGGTCCACCAGGCCCTTCAACACAATGGTAGTTAGTCTAGTACCAATATAAGTCAGGAATGGGGACCAGATTCTATAGAAAACCTCAGTCATACAGGAGTTGGACAAAATAATGGAAACACCTTAAAAAATCAACAAAATATAATTTAATATGGTGTAGGTCCGCCTTTTGCGGCAATTACAGCCTCAATTCTCCGAGGTATTGATTCATACAACTTGTGAATTGTTTCCAAAGGAATTTTAAGTCATTCTTCAGTTAGAATACCCTCCAACTCTTTTAGAGATGATGGCGGTGGAAATCGACGTCTTACTTGAATCTCTAAAACTGACCATAAATGCTCAATAATGTTGAGGTCTGGGGACTGTGCCGGCCATACGAGATGCTCAACTTCATTAGAATGTTCCTCATGCCATTCTTTAACAATTCTAGCTGTATGGATTGGGGCATTATCATCTTGAGGTGAAGGTGTTTCCATTATTTTGTCCAACCCCTGTACATCTAGACCAGGGGTGTCCAAACTTTTTTTCAAGAGGGCCAGATCTGATAATGTGGACATTGCCAGGGGCCAGTGGTCCCTTCAGACATTTTTAAACAGTAAAAATTACATATAAATGTGCTGTTCTACAACAATTTTATTTTCATTGTCACAATATCATTTTTTTAAATGGCAGTGTAACCAAATCTACGCCACTCAGGTGTGAACAAATTAAAAAATAAATAAATAAATAAATAAAAAACAATTCTGCCTTCCTTTCACATCTGGAGTCAGATAACATGGAACAAACTGTATAGAGTATCTTAAACTTCCAAGTTGATAAAAATCTTAACCCCACATTCATTTTAAACATGACTTATATGAGTAATCATTACTCATATATTACTCAGTAATGCAAAGTCTGTTAACGTTTAAGATGAAAACATATGATTCTTACTCTTGTCTTTCACAAAATCATTCAGAAAGTAATATTTTGTGTCACATCTACAAGTACATAACACCAGCAGTTAGAGGCAACTAACCTGGCAACTTGGTAGCCTGCCTTGGTGGTGAATTCATTGAACTCACATGTTCACATGAAGAGTTACTGTTGTGAGTTTAAAGCAGCTGGAATTTGCTTCACTTTTTCAGAACGCTCACTCCCTGCTAGCTTGTCGTATGCG
Organism: Sphaeramia orbicularis; assembly: GCF_902148855.1. Taxonomy (NCBI): domain Eukaryota; kingdom Metazoa; phylum Chordata; class Actinopteri; order Kurtiformes; family Apogonidae; genus Sphaeramia; species Sphaeramia orbicularis. Next base: position 9,926,006 of record NC_043976.1, on the reverse strand, counting down.
TTAGCATGTTTTGTCTGCTTGTGTCTCTTTACATTGAATTCCTTAAACAAGGCAATAGTCTCTTGACAAATTAGGCAAACACAATTGTCTCGATTTTCAGTGAAAAAAAATTGTAATTCCCATCTCTCCTGGAAGCGGCGGCCCTCACTGTGAACTTCCGTTTTTTTATTTACAGGCGCCATGGTTAGAAATTAGCGAAAATGGTTCACGGCGAAGTCACAGAGCCAGATAGAGTTAGAGTGGTGCTGCCACCATGAGATGAAAGGAGGAACTGCATTTGGAACCTTTTATGATTCATGGACTCGGATCAACAGTCCAAGTGGGCCATAAATAATACATTATAAAACCCAAGCTGTGGGCCGTATTAAATCTGACCGCGGGCCGTGATTGGCCCCCGGGCCGGACTTTGGACATGCCTGATCTAGACCTATATGTTAAGTATTCCATGGGTAACATGTCAAAAATAACCTTATGCCATCCAGCTATTGTGGGGGATTTAGATACTTCATTTTTTAAATTTACTAGTTTCATGGAATGTCCTTTGTATTGGACATCATTTTTTGCTTTTTGTTTTTTAAGTACGGCTGTGAAACTCTTGTCTCCTACAGAGGACAATAATGCATTGCTGAGTCTCAAGAGGATATGGTAAGATTATGGGAAACAGCTCATCTGATGAGAAACAAACACAAACTCCACTTTTGTGTGTTTCTCAGTTGCTGTAAAACATATGGCTGCACATTTTTTGTTTGCTTTGTCTGTCTGAACTCATAGTTGTGTGAAAAAGAAAGGGGTCTTTCTTCTGCGCGTGTTTTTTTTTTTTTTTTTTTTTTTCTTGGCAACCTCATTTAATAATGAAATAGAAACCTTGGCGATCAAAGCAGGCAAGCAAATACTATAACCTAATGAGCTGTACACCTGTTCAAACAGTATCGTGGGGGGTATTCCTCACATCTGTTTGGGTTATTGAGTGTCCTCTTATGTTGCAGGAATACCAGGCCTCAGATCACATTGGAAAACAGGACAGACTGAAGCTTTTTTGGCCAGTGAAATCCAAATAAAGCTGTGTGTGGTTATAAAAGCAAGAAGTATGTGTGTCAGTAATTGGTTTAAGATGGACAGATGCACAGTGGAACAACTCCAGTTAACGTGAATTGCTATTATGTGCATATTTAAGGAATGCCAAGTAATGCTTTATAACAGGTGTGTCAAACTCATTTTAGTTCAGGGGCCACATTCAGCTCAGTGTGATCTCATGTGGACCAGACCAGTAAAATAATAGGCATGATAACCTATAAATTATAATCCAAATTTTTCTCTTTGTTTTAGTGTGAAAGTTAAATAACTTTATGAAAATGTGAATAACAACCATGCACACCCTGAAATATCATTTAAAAAAATAAGTGCCATTTCACCAATATCATGTTGTAGCTTATTATTCACGCGATTTACAGATCACAGTGGATCTACAAATGCAAAAAATATTTGTAACAGGTATTAAATTGTTAAAATTGTAATTATTTTTCTTAAGAAATGTCAGGTTTTTCATATTTGTTCAGGTTAGTCACATTCTATTGTGACAGGATTTGTAAATGTCAGTATTCTTATAATGTAATTATACTTTTTTCACATTAAACCAAAGACAAAATTTGGAGGTGTCATTATTAGTAGGTTATTATGCTATTATTACCCCACCCACTGAAGGGGAGGAAAGGGGTATTGGTTTTGGTTCGGTTTGTTTGTTAACAGTCTAGCAGCAAAACTATTGGTTGAATTCATACCAGGTTAGGATTATAGATTACCAGTGACCCAGAATAGATCTCATTACATTTTGGGAAAAGTAGGTAGAAGTGTAAATTTTTCATTAATTTTTAAAATCTTTTTTTATCCCCTATTTACTTATAATGGGCGAAATTTCACACGTCTGTAGCAGCAAAATTATTGGTTGAATTCATACGAAATTGGGTTTGTACATTGCCAGTGACCCAAAATAGATCTCATTACATTTTGGAAAAAGTAGGTAAAAGTTAAAATTTTTTATGAATTTTTTAAGTCTTTTTTTTAATCCCCTATTTACTTATAATGGGCGAAATTTTACATGTCTGTAGCAGCAAAATCATTGGTTGAATTCATGTGAAACTGGGTTTGTAGATTGCCAGTGACCCAGAAGAGACATGGTTACATTTTGGGAAAAGTAGATCAAAGTTAAAATTTTTATGAATTTTTAAAATCTTTTTTCTTCTCCCATTTACTTATAAAGGGCAAAATTTCAATTGTCTATAAAAACATCAATTTTGTTTCAATTTACTTCAAACTTGGCACATATATAGAGGCAATTGATATGCTGACATCAGCACACACAGACATAATGACATCAGAGGGATCGATGCCAAAATAAGCTACAATACGCGCGAGGGGCGGGGTTTGTTGTGCTTGGCACCACTTGTTTTACTTGACATCACATTCAATTGTATGTTGCCCCTGAACACCCTTGAATGCTAATATTTTCGATGTAATTTTTGCACTTCTGAGATTCATCCTGCGGGCCAGTTTGGACCATTCAGCTGGTCGATTTTGGCCCGCAGGTGTTATGTTTGACACCTTTGCCTCGTAATGATCAATAGTGGCTATCAGTGGTCATGTTATGTACATATAGCTGGAGAAGATATTTTGTAAACAGCTTGTGAATCATAGCAGGAACTGAAATGGCAAGCAACTGAGACAGACCCTTCCAGACATGCTGCCCTCATTATCTGAAGCTTACGAGGCTGGTGGAAATAGAGAGAGTGGTTTTTAAAAGAGTCAAACTCAAACCAAATGTTCTGAACACGGCCTCTCATTTGTCCGGCATGGCTACTTGAGCTTATTTTTCAAGCCTTTACTTCTCTGTTTTGTCTCAAAGCAGTAATTTATGCATCTTGTTCAGAGGAATATAAAACCTTCATGAAATCAGCATATTTTTAGGGATAGCCTATTTAAAGGACTGTTGATTTTCCAGAGGTGTAACATCTGTGGGGGATTGATGAGTGAAGTGTGTTGGCCCAAGCTGTGCTCTTATAAGGCTGTGCTTGAGTTGACAAAGCAATCACAGACTTTATTTGGGGCTTCGGAGAAATTACTGCTTAAGATAGCAACAGTTCTTTTTGTGCATGTAGTCAAACTTCTTGGATAGTGAAAGTCATTAGGGTTTGATGATAGCCCGCAGTGACTCTGTGCTTCTCAGATTTCCTATTATACGTTTGTCTGCTTGGTCAGACTTGTTGCTGCCATATTTATGGGATGTGCTCTTTCTGTGCCAGCAAGTTTCCTTCTTTTTTTTCTTTCTCTTTTGTTATTGCAGCCAAGCCTCCGCCTTTTGTTACTGTACACTTTGAGCAGTTGTTGTCTAACTCTTACAGACACACATGTAAACCCACACAATGGTGTCACACCCATTTTATTGTGCTCCGTACTCTATTAATATTTATTGCCAGTGGGTGAAAAAACAAATAAATAAATACCCTGAAAAAGCACAATGCAAAAAGTGCAGCTACTAGCCTATCAGAAAGGCTTCTATTTGGTTTTGACTTGTCTTCTTGTGTAGGTGCAGCCCATGAGTCATACCTGAAAGAACAATAGCTTGTTTGACAGGAACAGAGAGTTAGACAGAATGAATGATTGGTGACTCGGCCACGCATGTGAAAGTGTGTTATATCTACATCACATATCCAAAGTATAAACATATACTTATATCTGTATAGGCTACTGTTTGCAAACTGTTTGTTTTATTTATTTTTTCTCACACAGATGCTTGTTTAATTATATAGAATATAAACCCAAGCTAACTGATAATAACTTTAATTATAATAACATATTTCATTATGACCAGATTCGCTACAAGTGACAATAAATTATGTGACTTTAGAATTATTGAAAAATGGTAATTGACAGTACATTAGTGTGACAGATAGGGCGGTGTATTGGCAAGAATCTGGCGATACGATACAAATCACAATACTAGGATTGCGATACGATATATCACGATATATCATGATACTGTTAAAAAGGCAATTTTTTTGTTTGTTTCTTTTTTTTAAATGATTATTTCCTTGAAGAATTGAATGACACCCGAAATATGCACAAATACTAAACACATTTTTATTTGATCACAATAGGATCTAATGCTATATCACAAAATGTTCCTCTGTTAACACTTAGATTATGTTTTACAAACATTACAGTTTAAGATCCTGTTCAAATGTTGATATTCTATTAGTTCATAACTAATAGATGTAACATTATAACATTATTTTTGTGCAATCCCAACAAAGGAATTAACATCTGCCTCTCAGACAGTAAAAAGTGTTTTTAGGATGATTCAAATGACCATTATTTAATAAAACAGTATTAAATGATAATAAATAAAATGTAAACAAGAAAACCAGAAACCAAAATGAACCTCCGCCATATCTGCATTTGGATAAATACCTAAAAATATCGATACAGTACTTTTTAATATCGATACAGTATTGTGAAATCAAATATCACAATATATTGCAGAACTGATATTTTCTAACACCCTTAGTGACAGATGCAACTAAACTTAGTCCACAAACAAACAGTCAATTTTGATCTAAACGAAAACCTTTTCTACACCAGCCTAGGTATGGTAGTTGCAGGAAACACCTTCAGTTAGTTATACTTATTTCAAAGCCAACTTGGTTATTAACATGTTGTGAATGTATGCATTCTGACAGTGAAAGTAGATTTTAGTACACTGAAAATGTCAGGTAATTTTGATGAAATATGGTAATACAATTATCAGCCTTTGTACAACATGTATGCCTGTAAAAGTTTCAATTCATTGTTAGTATTTTTACCCTCTACAGCCTGACGGCACATATATTTTCCTTAACCCAGAAAGCCACTTCAGTGAAATGAGGACAGGTTTGTTGCGCAGTTCCCTGTGAGGCTCCTTTATGGTTGTTGAAGCTAAAGAACAACAGACCAGATTAGTCGACTGTTTAAACAGACGAAGCCGGACAAATGTTGCAAATTAACTGACCTCCAAGACACAGTGTTCACTCGGAGTCAGTCTCAGCTCTCAGAGCAGGTCCTGAAATTGCAAGTAAATCAACTCGGCTTACAAAAAAAAAAGACAAATCCTCTCATCCAAAGAAAAAAACGTTACGCAGATATATTGCAGTATTGTTTTACAGGAGCCTGGGGGTGTAATTTGCAGGACTTTCGGTGAAATGATTTTGATTTGGGTATCATAGCTCTGCAAGTAGGTATTTTCTGCCTCTGGAAAAATTGCTGACAGCGTACTTCCTTTGAAAAGCAACGGTGAAAACTGAGTTAAATGGATGTTTTTGTTTCAAGGGCAGCTTCAGTGAAGAAATACAGGCTACATAAAAATAAACAGAAGCTGTCAAAAAGACGGAGCTGCACATAAGTGAACGGACTGATAATATCTAACATTTTTACTTTTGTAAGTGTATAATCATATTTCTTTATGCTTTGTGATTTTTTTTTTTAGATGCACAGTGATATGGTGCATGCTGGTCGTGATGGCCCACACCCACTGAGACAGCCCCCCATGGGTCCGCCACCTCACCATCCCATGCAGGGTGCACTCCCCCCAACCCCCCACTCCATGCCCCCATCACCTTCCAGAATACCATTTGGCCCACGGCAGGGCTCCATACCTGGCAGCGCCACTATCCCGAGGGACAGACTGTCTAATGCCAGCGCTCCTGTACGGTCCATCTCGCCATGTCCCAGCGCCATCCTGGAGAGACGAGATGTTAAGCCAGACGAGGACATGAGTGGTAAGACCCACAGTCTGTCGAGGGGAAATGAGGGGTTGTACGCAGACCCGTACTTGCTCCAAGAGGGAAGAATGAGTATGGCCAGTGCCCATGGACCACACCCCAACGCTGGGCTTGATGGTCCGGAACACAGCATGGGGGGGTTTCACCGTGCCTCCATCCGCTCCACAAGCTCTTACAGTGGGCCCAGCCCCACAGACTCCATGGATCACCCTTCTCTGTACAGACAGAAGTCCAGAAACAGTCAGCTGCCTACGTTGGGCTCCAAGACTCCGCCTCCATCCCCTCACCGGATGGCTGAGGTGCGGATGATTGACATCCACAGTGGGCCTCCTCATGGCGTGCCTCCTCATGGCGTGCCCCCTCATGGTGTCCCCCCTCATGTTGTCCCCCCTCATGGTGTCCCCCCTCACGGTGTTCCCATGGAGAGGAGCTCACCTGTCCGCCAGTCCTTTAGGAAGGAGGACATGACAGGGACCAAGACCCGGGCCAACATGGGATCACCGGTAGTTACAGATCTCCAGGGTCACCTACAGGGTCCCGCCCCAGGTGCCAATGAACACCAGACACGGTAAGTCTGAAGAAAGAATATTATATCAGATCATACTAGATTTATACAATTTAAATGATGATATTGCATGGGAGCATGGACTAACTCTGCATCCCAGATTCACTCTAACCATCAGCTTCTAATTTACAATTCCTTACTGGTACTCTATTTCATCATCCATGATTGAAGTCAACAATATAACCTGCCCTCTCACTGTCTTGAGCATCATGTTCTGCCCAGAATGCATAGACTAATGCACATGCATCAGTTTGGAGTGTTTATACATCCAACTCTGCTTATCTAACCACTGTTTTTACAGTCTCTATTCCAACAGTGGATTATTATTATGTTAATTGTTATTGAGTGAGAAGACCAAGACAAAATTACCATTGCTGAAACAGGATAATATCTGGAGACCCCTTTAACCCACAGTATATTTTTCTGTCAGTCTGTGACCATTGTTCAAGAAACAGCCCAGCTGCAGAGCCTGTTCAGATTGGATAATCCAGCAGACAGTTTGGTTCTTAGGCGGGATTGTGTGTTCTGTCTGAGAACATATAAACATAAAGGGCAAAAGGGATATTTGCCACTTAGCCCAGTGAGCATGGTTTTACTGGAAGCGACTAAGAGTGAGGTTGTGTATACCTAGGAAAACCAAAGAAAATATTGACCAGTTTGGAAAAGTATTTAAAATGGCCCAAATCAGTGTGTCAGATCAAGTTGGACCACCTGGGCTTTCCAAACCCCCCCCCCCCATTAGAAATACCCTGGGAATCTGGGAAAAGAGTGAGGAATTTGAAAGGCAAAGTACTGTACTTAACCTCCAAAATAAACTTAGTTACAACACTGACTGCCCTCTAGTCAGAAATATTCACGTTAATGCACTGAATGACACTTCTCCATGCACTGTCACTGACCCTTTTGCACAGTTAAAACCACAGCCCCCACCATGTCCTCAGCTGGCACCATGTCATAACAACATCTGGAACCAAAAGATGCTCTTTTTTTTTCCAGCCTGGAGGTTTACCAGCCAATCTCACTGTACAGTTCCATATCAACCCCTTAGGTGGTAGATTGTCTTAAAGCAGTGTAATCTTCAGACTGCCCTTTCACTCACTTTTCAGCTGCTTCATTTTGTGAGAAAGTCTTGTTTTATTTTGAGGAAAGACTTCAGCGTCTACAGACCTGACCCTCAGGAACTTTTTTTGTCTTTAGTCGGCAATCTTGTTTATCCCATTTGGATTCTCCTCCTGCCAGGTGTGTTTCTATTTCTGAAGAGATTGACTCAAGTACAGTTGCACGGTAGTAATTCAGATACTATTTATTTACCGAAAGTCAATATTTACTCAGACCATAATTGCGAATCAATAGTAAAAAAAAATACCACCACATATACCCACCCAGATTTATGAACAGGTAATTAAAACAATGATTATTCTCTTACAGCCCTTCCCTTTTTTTTTTTATTTTGAGCTAATATTTGCTCAACTAGCAGCTGCAATATGCAATAGGCCTCAGTGATGAAAGTAGAATCTTCTGATGTTTCAACAGAGAGCGAATGAAGGCTATGGAGCAACAGATTGCCAGCTTGACTGGTCTTGTTCAGCATGCACTTTTAAAGGGGCCAAACACTAGTGGCACCAAGGAGCCTCTAAGGTAAGCAATCACAGTATAGGACAAAACGAGGCATCAGGAGAATAGGGTTCAAGTAAAAAGCCATCCAGCCAAAGTGGAAACAATATAGGATCCCTCTCTTCATGGCCATATCAAACACATTTAGCTTAAATAGCAACTGGTAAATAGGAAATAGATTTGACTGTGAGTCTGATTTGAGAGTAACTTGCTCCCTGGATAAATGGCCACTATGTATCTGGCTGCAGTTCAACTCTTTGCATTTCTCTGTGTTAATGTTTGCTTGACTGTTACTCTGAAAGTTTTAGAAATGCAGTAAATTTGTATGTTTTTGTGCCATGTTGAACCCCAATGGAGCCTGTTAACATCATTAACATCATTTTACCCTCTGGTTTGTCAGTCTTTCCCATCATACTTTGTTTTACTACCCCTACTAATACTAACCTGTAGTTCCAAAGTGCCTAAGGATACATTTGCTCCTGTTATCAAATACCTTTCCCTGATTAATGTTTTTTTTTCTGGCTGCAGCGAGAGACCACCAAAGACATCATCTCCAGCCCACAGCGCTCACAGCTCAGGTTAGTATTACTGTTGTTCTGTCCTGTTGGAAGATCCCCCCCCCCCCAAATAACAGTTTTAGCGCCATAATGTCTTGTGCAGACAAGCCCTTACATCAGTGTCAGTCAACAGTCTGCAATGAACACTGGAAGGAGGGAAAACAAAGTCAGGATTCTTAGCTTGTCATCGGTTCATATTTCCTTCCAATCCTTTCCCTCGTACATCTAGTTTAATAGGAGTTAAGAGATGAGAGCCAGCGAAGCTAACACAAGCCCCTGAAAGCACTACTTAAAACAAGATGCTATGACTTTCCAAGCCTGCCAAGATGATTCAGCGATTCAGTCTCAGCTCTGCAGACGTCTGTGGGCAGATTTTGGTTTGATAAAAAGATCTGCAACTCCACCGGTGGCACAGAGAAAACACAGAACTATTTATGTGGCTTGGGAGCTTATCATATGTTGCTCTCAGGGGTTTTTAACTTGCTATGTTGTGCTTGAATACACAGTATCTGCAGAACACTAGAAAAGTTACAGGTTGTTCTTTAATCTCTGCAGACTGCTTCACTGTCTCTGTGTCACGTATGAGAAATCGCTGCCATTTATTTGCGAAGTGTCTCAAATGTTTCTTCGTTGTCACAGCTGTCCTTCCTTTCTGCTGATGCACTTTTTCTCCCCAGTGCCCAAAACACAGCAGACGTGTACATTGTAACCTGTACTTCAGGTCTAGGCAGCTGTCAGGTGCTGTGTAAGTAAGACAGGAGCGAATAGTACTGGGGATTAGAAAGACAAAAAGTTTGTTCTCTCACGACTGTGCTAAAGTGTGAGTGTGTGTCGAGGGAGCTTTAGAGTGCACTTTAAACATTCCCTGACCTATTGTGTGGTACTTGGGCTGGGACAACATTTTATTTAATGGACCTAGTGGTTAGCACAGGGCGGGAGTCAGTGTTTCTGACGCTGTAGGTTGTTTATAGATATGTCTGACTTGCTTTTTTTTGCTTTTGGAAAGGGATTCTAAGCTTTGCTGTCCTGAGTTGGAGGCATACGTATAAGATAAACCTCAAAATCTTGATAAACATAATCCCTAAATTTTTAAAATTATTTTAAACCAGTGGTTTCCAACTTTTTTTGGCTCGTGACCCCATTTTAACATCACAAAGATATGGTGACCCCAGACATTCAAAACGGAGAATTTTTTTTTGGACTATGTAATAGTTTGATATATATATATATATATATATATATATATATATATATATATATAAATTTTAGACAACATTTAGTCTATAGAATGTACACTATATTGCCAAAAGTATTTGCTCACCTGCCTTGACTCGCATATGAATTTCAGTGCCATCCCATTCCTATTCTATGGGGTTCAATATGACGTGGGTCCACCCTTTGCAGCTATAACAGCTTCAACTCTTTTGGGAAGGCTGTCCACAAGGTTTAGGAGTGTGTTCAAGGGAACTTTTGACCATCCTTCCAGAAGCGCATTTGTGAGGTCACACACTGATGTTGGACAGAAGGCCTGGCTCTCAGTCTCCGCTCTAATTCATCCCAAAGGTGTTCTATGGGGTTGAGGTCAGGACTCTGTGCAGGCCAGTCCAGTTCATCCACACCAGACTCTGTCATCCATGTCTTTATGGACCTTGCTTTGTGCACTGGTGCACAGTCATGTTGGAAGAGGAAGGGGCCAGCTCCAAACTGTTCCCACAAAGTTGGGAGCATGGAATTGTCCAAAATGTCTTGGTATGCAGAAGCATTCACAGTTCCTTTCACTGGAACTAAGGGGCCAAGCCCAGCTCCTGAAAAACAACCCCACACCATAATCCCCCCTCCACCAAACTTTACTCTTGGCACAATGCGGTCCGACAAGTATTGTTGTCCTGGCGACCGCCAAACTCAGACCCATCCATCAGATTGCCAGATGGAGAAGTGCGATTGGTCACTCCAGAGAAGGTGCCTCCACTGCTCTAGAGTCCAGTGGCGGTGTGCTTTACACCACTGCATCCGGGGCTTTGCATTGCACTTGGTGATGTATGGCTTGGATGCAGCTGCTCGGCCATGGAAACCCATTCCATGAAGCTCTCTGCGCACTGTTCTGGAGCTAATCTGAAGGCCACATGAAGTTTGGAGGTCTGTAGCCACTGACTGCAGAAAGTTGGCGACCTCTTCGCACTATGCGCCTCAGCATCCGGTGACCCTGCTCCGTCAGTTTACGTGGCCTACCACTTTGTGGCTGAGTTGCTGTCGTTCCCAAACACTTCCACTTTCTTATAATACAGCTGAAAGTTGACTGTGGAATATTTAGGAGCCAGAAAATTTCACGACTGGATTTGTTGCACAGGTGGCATCCTATCACAGTTCCACACTGGAATTCACTGAGCTCCTGAGAGCGACCCATTCTTTCACAAATGTTTGTAAAAGCAGTCTGCATGCCTAGGGGCTTGATTTTATACACCTGTGGCCATGGAAGTGATTGGAACACCTGATTCTGATTATTTGGATGGGTGAGCAAATACTTTTGGTAATATAGTGTATGTTATTTTGGATGGAGGCAGAAAAGCCAGGTGTAGATTACTGCATAAAGTTAGAATTTTACTTTCCTTGGTCAGGATATGTACAGTCAGTCCAGCTTGGATTTTCAAGGCTGACAATTAATACTGAACAAACAATAACTCAAACTATGAATTATGAAAGAGCTGCAGCATCTGAAACCGACCACAATGAACATTTGAAAGATAAACAGTACCACAGTGCTTCAGTTTCAGCTTCACAGTTTGTCATGTCTTTTATGTATTGTGATTGTCTATCTCAACTCACCCTATATTTTTATTAGTAAGTTGTTGTTTTTTTTTTAATCAATTACTAGAAATTTCAGGTGACTCCATTTGAATTCCAGGCGACCCCACATGGGGTCCCGACCCCAAGGTTTAAAAACACTGTTTTAATCCATAAAGACCCAAACATCCATCATCGATGTAAACCATCTACTGATCCAAAATGCTTCATACCTGTTAGTCCATGAATCCTATCAATACATATAAATAATTGGTGTAAAATACAGTTTGTCATCTTTTCATGGTCATCAGATATGACGTTCAGAGGCTCTGTAGTTACTGTGGAAATACCATCATCTTCTACAACATTGATTCACCAGTAAAACCCACTGAGTTTGATCAATGACAGTGGATGAAAATGCTTGTGTTATGTTAAATTCATGATATATTTTACTGAACAAGTCACTTTTTCTACAGTTTTCTTTGTTTCTGATATAATAACCCTCAACTTTAATCTGAGCTTTTATGAACATCTTCATAATCAGTGAATCAAATGTGGGAAAACATCTGATGTATACTGACAAAATGCAAAATACAGAGGGTAATATTATAAATAAATGGTGAAAAATCCCTTAAGAAATGTTAGATATAGAGAAAATTTTATTTGGGAACCAACATAAAAGTAGCAGCAGTTCTTTATGGGTTAAGCCAAACAAAGTTTCAACCGTGATGGTTCCATTTGACAACAAAGGAGAATGAACTGAAACTACTCTGATATTGAGTCAACATTGATTTACATCCATTTCAGTGTTTAGATGCAGTCTGGGAACAACCAAAGGTTTTAAAAGTCTAAACACAGGGTGAAGTTTCTGAAAGTGGACCGAATTAAATTATTATTGTTGTTGACCATTTAGGGACATTCACCCAAAGTGCAAATATTAACTCTTCTCTGTTTCCATGGTTACAACCTCTGTCTCCACCAGTGACTGAAATGTTGAAATCTGTAAACATGCATTTCAGAGGCGAAGCCAATATTTGACATATCTACTCTTATTGTGCAGGGGAATAGGTGCCGTAAAATGTTGAAGCAGTCATTATGAAACATTAGGAGCATGAAGTCAGACTGGAGGGTTGCCAGGAGAGAATATGTGTGCAGACATGTACAGTCTAACCTCTAATTTGTAGACTAAAATCAAACAGGAGTGGTTTGAAAAGCACAACTGCAACTTGCTCCAAGGTGTGGGTTATATTTGTACTTACATGTGCAATTATAGAAAAAATAAAGAAAATTAAAAATGATAAGAACCTCTTCTTGGGAGATACCATGATGTCTGGGGATCTTTAACCCACATGTGGCTCTTAGTTTACAGTGACTCCTTGTGGCTTTGTCAAAAAAACATAAGGAACATATAGAAAATACAAACAATTATTTTTGACCATTTTACTGTCATTGTTGTTGGCCCAAAGCATTCTTCTATTGTTTATCTGTAAAAAAAAAAAAAAAAAGAAAAAAAAGAAAAGAAAAAAAAGTTCAGTTTTTATACAGAAAAGAAAAAAATGTGTTTTTTTTCCAACAGTTAATCCATAGTTATATTTTTGATTAAGCTTAATATGCAAAATTTTCCTCAGAATTAGCCTGTTTCTAAGTAAACCTGCACATTCTAGTGTTTTTTTTGTCTCCATAACAGAAGAAAATCAGTTTTGTGTTTGGGAAATAGCACCTCCCAATAAAAAAAATCATAAAAATCACAGCTGTTTCTTTATTGTGCTCATATTTTTCCATAAATACTTCAAACATTGGATTTATTGTAATGGAAATGCTAAAAAAAAAAAAAATCAAATAATCATAAGTAGGCTACTAGCTACTGTGTTAAAATGTAGAAGAAATTAGATATTTTTTATAGATTTCTTTTGTTGCCCTCTGACCCTGTCAAAGAGGAAGATTTCTACTAGATTTGTTTGAAGACATTAAGGAAAAATGTTTAAAAGTGTGTTTACTGGGTTTAATATAATAATAATAATAATAATAATAATAATAATAATAATAATAATAATAATAATAGCTTTATTTGTATAGCACCTTTAAAAACAAAGTTTACAAAGTGCTTTGACAGAGGGCACAACAGCAGGATACACGAAGCAAGTAAAAACACTAAAACAGAAGCAACACAATTAGAGAGATGTATGAACAAGTTCATTATCAAACAGGATCAAATTAAAAAATTAAAATTAAGGGTAAAAAGGGGACAGACATCACATAAAAGCAAGTCTATAAAAATGTGTTTTAAGAAGTGATTTAAAAGATGTTACTGATGTTGTAATATGACAGTGGCATGATTATAAAGACAAGTTAATTGTTCTAATAAAGAGAATGGATTTGTGTTCTATTGGATTTTTACATTCCATTCTAAACTTAAAACTAAAATTTTACATACCTGTAGTGAAATGGCTACAGCATTTTCATACTTGATATTATAAATGCTTTGTCGTTTAATGTTTGACTTTTTTGTATACAGGTGGTTCTCCGGTTTTGGCACCCAAGAATAGTTCAGCCCCTCCAGACAAGGTCTCAGTTCCTCTTAAAGTCAACCTCCTGCAGTTCAGGAAAAATGTGTCTGACCTCAGGATGCAACTCCATCAGATGCGACAGCTGCAGGCAAGACCTCATTATACTTTCAGTTCATTTACAGGGCATTGGTGTAAATGTCACCACTGCTTTGTAGCGCAGTGTATTTTTCCGGGACCTCTCATATCTCATCGGACTCTGTGTATTCCTTTTAGCTCCAGAACCAAGAAGCGTTACGGGTGCAGCTGAAGCGGGCCGAGCAGGAAATCAGTGTTAAACTGGCAGAGGCCATGCGGCGTCTGGAGGACCCGGTCCAGAGGCAGAGGGCTTTGGTTGAAGAGGACAGGCACAAGTACTTGGGTCTAGAAGAGCGTGTACTAACACAGCTCAGGTGAGTCCACTTAAAGCACTGGTTCCCAACATTTTTTGGCTCGTGACCCCATTTTGACATCACAAATTTCTGGCGACCCCAGAATGGAGACATTTTTTTCCTAAAATTGATTTGTTTTTGATCATGTAATAGTTTGCTATACTATGTTGTAAATAAACATTAATTTTAGAGGACATTTAGGCTATATAATGTATATTATTATGGAAGGAGGCAGAAAAGCCAGGTTCAGATTACTGCACAAAATGAGAATTTGATTTTCCTTGGTCAGGATATGTACAGTCAGTCCAGCTTGGATTTACAAGGCTGACAATTAATACTGAACAAACAAGAACTCAAACTATGAATTATGAAAGAGCTGCAGCATCTGAAACCGACCACAATGAACATTTGAAAGGTAAACAGTACCACAGTGCTTCAGTTTCAGCTTCAGAGTTTGTCATGTTTTTTATGTATTGGGATTGTCTCCCTCAACTCACCATATATTTTTTATTAGTAAGTTTTTCTTAATTTTTTATCAGTTACTAGAAATTTCAGGCAACCCCATTTGAATTCCAGGCGACCCCACATGGGGTCCCGACCCCAAGGTTGAAAAACACTGACTTAAAGAAAAGATTACCTGGCCGTAGTGAATTTCCATTGCTAGCTATTTCAAAACATCATCTTTAATACTAGTGGTTCCATCAGGTAACTTATGTCATCGTCTGTTGTGGAGTACACAAGTTGTTGCTCTGTCAGTCAGTCATGGTCAGAGACATCTTGCCTTCTTCACGGGCCGATCCAGCACAGGTGGTCACGCAGTAACGTTGTATTATCTGATTACCTGGGCTGTGATGGACTGGTCACTGACCCTGTGCAGCAGACACCAGTCTAAATGACACATTATTGGCCAGTGCTGGGTCAGGTCTCTAGGACAATGGCAGAGTGCAAAGCCTAATGCTGCACAAACAACAAGTGCAAACATGTACTTTCCACTCCATCTTTCTCACTGACTGCTGCTTGTTTACTTGCACTCATCACCCAGAATATACGAGGGTACATCACTTACGGCCGATAATTGCTGCTCTCCATAGGTTCTTGGTTTTACCCTGAACGCCACCACCGCTGCCATGGCCATATATATATACAGGGTGTCCTATAAGTCTCCATACATAGGAAAAATAAACGTTTCTTGACATAAACCATTTTATTTATATAATATGCTCTATATGACTGCCATTTTGTCGGGAACACATTTCAATGCGTGTCCTCGACTGCTGAAGAACTATAAAGAAGAAATATAAAGAAATACATGTTAGAACCATATGTATTATGTCTCCTATGTATGGAGACTTATGGGACACCCTGTATATATACATTTTATATATATATATATATATATATATATATATATATATATATATATATATATATATATATATTTATTTATTTATTTATATATATATGTATATATATGTATGTGTGTGTGTGTGTATATATATATATATATATATATATATATATATATATATATATATATATATATATATATATATATATATATATATATATATATATATCAATCAGAGGATTTGGGGGATTTCAGGGATATACCCTTGCTGTCAGCCCTTGACAGCGTAAGCCTTGTTCATGTAATAAAAAGGTCCAGTGTGGTACATTTATGACGATTTTTTTTTTTACTGAATTTGTGCGTGTCTTGCTTATAAGTAATATACAAAGCACTATTAATGTCATAAGCATGACCAGTTCAGGTACAGTTTAATGTTCACTGCCATTTGCTACGACAGCATATTGTTGGTGACTTTACCTGGCTTATTTCAGAGTCTCCTCAGCCTACACCTGTAATGCTCCAGTGCTTCACGTTGCTTCCATATATAGGAAATCCCCAAAAGGCTTCATTTTTATCAGCTTACCTGTGCTATTCACTTCCAAACTCTTTGACAAGCCAACGCCCTCCAAATTACAGCCCACAGGTTTATACCGGCAAGCAGTGCCTGCCTCTGAGAGACAGCAGTCTAGAACAATGGACCCAACTGTGGAGTAATTATTCACTACCCTGCTCTTATTTTAATTCACTTGGTTCATCTTGCCAACAGGGAGCAGTAATTGAATCCCTTTTATTTCGATGTTTACAGGCAAGGTCAAACCGTGTTGTCTTGCTTAACAGTGGTGAACATATGCTCCAATAAACATGATGATAGAAGCTCGTAGAGACTGGGAAATGAACAAGGAAGTCAGTGGATTAAGCTCTTGTTTAAGACTGGTATCCAGCTAGTTGTGGGTCAACAAAACATGGTCGCTGGCACTTTAAATAAGGCTTGATAATTAGGGCTGCTTAGACCAATGGGAAAAAGTGGCGTGAAAAACAGAGCTCGTGTCCTGACCTATGAAGGCACAGAATGGTAAAAACAAAACAAAACAAAAAAAATAACACACACACAAGACCAATATACTTAAGAAAAACTAAAAGGAGTAAAAAAGCATTTAATTAACTGAAGCAAAACACTGAAATTCAATAAATATTACAATGAAAAGTGCAGAACCTTGAATAAATCTTGGTTTTTGTGTCATATTTACTGTCATGCTGTTTTTTTAAATACTATCCTTAAATAAAAACAAAAAAAAAAAACAGAAGTCAAACTAATTAACTCAGCTAAAACTGTTCAAATCTTCAGAATTTGAACAAAAATAGTTGCACACTCAATTGACTCAAACTAAATGAGGTGTTATATTAAAAATAGGAACATGTCGTAACTTTAACAAGAGGAATACAAGGAAACAATTATCCTCAGGAGTTGTAAGTCACATGCTGTGTCTTTGTCAGAGGATATTATTAATGAAAGTATCATTTCCTCTAAAGAGCAAAGGTGCAGAGTATTTATCAAGGTAGCCTGCCAAACGTACTTACAAGCCACTTTTCACCTGCAATATGTCATAGCAACAGTGTATCCCCATCGTTAAAACAGGGTCTTTGAAGGTTTCAAGTTTCAGTTGAGTAATTTGCACTGCTGACTTTAGAGAACGTGAAAAGTATGATGAGAGCATTTCTTTCAGTAAATACCCTTGATGGATGTAAAAATGCTACATAGGTAGGTTTAAAGCTATAATACATAACATTTCTGCAATAAATATCTAGAAACAACTAGGTCTAGATCATTTTTTGTTGATCATACTTTGAAATAATGTTCAAATTAAGAGAAATTATTAGTTTTTTTTATTTTATGTAACAGTCCATTTCAAATGATATGCTTTCCAATTTAATGTTACTTGTAATGTGACTAAAACTTTAATGCTTTAATTCCTTGTAGTATCTGTAAGCATGATTTCAGCCTGAGTCACAATAGATAGATTTTCATCAGCGTTGGTGGTGAAAATAACTCCCATGATCCCGCATTACTTCACAATCTAATATGTGTTTTATGATTGTTTAGATTGGGAGATCCCTTACAGCACAAATTACATACCGTGTGAGAGATGGTGTATTAGAGTCACAGTATCTGCTTCTGTATCTGTGGAAGGCTTTATCTGAGAAAAGGGAAAATATGTTTTCTTTGTTCTCAGCTGGAATTTCCCATCATCATTCCCGTTACCGACAGGACTTGGCATAACGGGCTTTTAACTCTGTGTCTCCTTATTGCCTTTCGTACTCCCTTTAGAAGGGGAGGGGGGGTGCTATAAAAGACTGTTTCTCAAGGGTACCTGGCCACAATGAAGCACCATTTTAGTCCCTCTCAGGCAATCCAACACTGCACACAATGTTATCGTTCGGCACATTTCCCCTCGGAGCAGCCAGTTGCTCAAACACTGGGACGCTTGTGAAACAGCTTCATATGTTTTTGTATGTGAGGAAGTGTTCACTCACAAATAAAACCATCCTGCAATATGTAAACATTTGTGGTTTTGGGATCTGATCCAGTTCAGTCTAGTCTAACCAATCTGATTTAGACATGAAAACACTCTGCATAAGGGGAGCGTTGGTTGAAATTTACCTTTGGGCATTTTACGTTCAAGATATTTGCTTCTTTTTTTTTTTTTTTAAGAATCATGTACTGAGGTCTGCTCTTACCTTTACCCAGGCTTTATCACAGTATGGCTGTAAAATAACTGATTCGTCCCTGCCCCCTGGTGTTTATATGGGGTAAATAAAATATTAATAGCTGTGTAAATCTCTGCCAAGTACTTGAATAATAAATAAGAACAGATAAAAGAAAGTATGTTTTGTTGCCAGAATTACATAAATACAAACTTATTTTATATTGATGTTTATTTATTTTTCATGAGGCTCACAATGTATGTATTTTTTATCACGTCATAAAATATATGTACTGTCTTTGCCAACTGCTGGAAGAAAATTAATATTTTACTTATTTCACAAGCTCATATTCTTTTGCATGTTGCAGTGACCTGGAGCAGTATGTGGGTTCTCTGCAGAAGGACTCGACTGCGACACACAGAGTAGTGACTCTGAAAGATGTTGAAGAGGGAGCGGTGACTCTGAGGAAGGTGGGAGAGTCTCTGGCTGGGCTCAAAGGTAAGACACAGAATTTATTTGTATGTTGGAAACCTCAGTAGCAAAAATAAGGCAACATGTGAACCCATGAGTGGGTTTGATTATAATAGTTTTTCTCACCTTTTAAAGGGGTCATATTTTGCTAAACCCACTTTGATTAGTCTTTGGTGCATGTATTTGTGTATTTGGAACCTAATAGTTAAAGAAGTTTGAATTTGAACCCTCCAGTTGCTGCAAAGCTATCTTTATATTAATTTTGGCAAGAATCAAGTGGATTTCTGCAACCTGCTTCAATTCCTGCTTAATTTGTTAGGTCTATAACTAGTTATGTCATGACATTTGTACATATAAGGGCTAGACTTTCGACGAACATTTCTCTGAGTACGACATAATTATTTGTCTGCAGCAGCGGTTGTAGTCCATACTGAAAATATGTCCAAACTTCAAGCTGACTACCTCAAATGTTCAGTTGTTGGTTGTATTAACAAACATAAGTGGCTGAACGGGACAGAGAAGCACAGTCTACAACCTGGAGGGGGTGGAGCTTGAAGTGGCTCATTTGCATTTAAAGGGCCAGCACTCAAAACAACCTTTCTGGTGTCATTACTCAGAAATAGGGTTGAAGATGGACCTGTGGAGATGAATTAATGAAGAATTCAGACCCAAACATAGCATTTGCAGTTTATGTAGACCACAGAGAAATGTTTTAAAATGCATAATTCCATTTAAAAAAGCAAAATGTCACTCCTTTAAGTTCACACTTGGTTTGAAAACATTCAGTTTTGTTTTGTTGTTTTTTTTTTTACAAAATATCTCTGTGATTTTCCTTAGGGGAGTTCCCAGCCCTGCAAACCAGGATGCGGGCCGTTCTCAGGGTGGAAGTGGAAGCCGTCAAGTTCTTGAAGGAGGAGCCTCATAAACTGGACAGCATGCTGAAGAGAGTCAAGAGCCTGACTGACACACTCAGTAGTCTGAGAAGGTAGAGGAAAGAAAATGCAAAGAAAAACGTCAAAGGAGATAAAGTAGGGATCAGTAGAGGAGGTGCTGGAGTTTTGGAGCTGAAAGTAAGAGAGGGAATTGAAGATGAAAACAAAATGCGCTGTGCAGATCTGCTCACAGAGTCTATGATGTGGGAGATTGTACGATTTGATTATACTGGCAGCCTGGCCTTCATCCCATCAAAGAGGTCATTCTGTGTGGACAGAGGAGTGTGACGTCCAACTTGATTTACTTCCATTGCCTTCACTGAACCGATAAGTGAATTAATTTGGTGGACACTGCAGCGCCTCATTTCCATTTTAATATGTCACAGATACCAAACTCACTCTTGACTTTTCTTTCATTCTCCCATCAATGACTGTCTTGTCTTTAACTTAAAACAACCCCTGTTGCCAAACCAAAAGACGTTGCATCATAGCTTTTAGTTGTGTTTTAACCTCCCATGTCAAAATTAATCAACTTTATTACAGGGTTTGATGTAGTTCAAAATCTTTTTTCCAAAAGCCTGTAAGTAGTAATTTTGGTGAAAGTTATATTCTATCAATGTTATGTTTAAAAAAAGAAAGTTCTGCAGTTTATGTAACCATGACCATGTGTAATATGAATACACTGAGTTTGCAAATTTTAGGAAAAACAGAACAGTTGAACAACGTGTGTCACAAAATAGATTTCCAGCAGTAAGTACAAATAGCACACTCGAATAAAAGAAATGTTACTCATTTAAAGCCGTACTTACAAGTAAATGTATGTAAGTGTGATTATTAAAACGTACATAAGACTGTCAAAAGTAAAGTTGTCATTGTGCAGTAAAATGGTTCCTCTCCATGTTACCGTTATCACTATTTACATATGAACAGATTTATATTTGTGCAAATTCATGTACAAAATTTTATCTTTCAAATACTAAAGCTCATTAGAGTGTTGTACATATAGTCTCATAGAACTAGAGTTACATCCAGTTACTAGTATTTTCTTGTGTTATCCACAGCACACAAAATGTAAGTTTATCCATGTCAACACATTTTGTATATTCTATGACACCCCTGGCTTCTATCATCTGACGGATAACAGCAGTCAAGTTACCAGCAGGAGTAAACATTTATGGGTGGATAAATTGCCAGATGAATTTCAGTTAATAAATCCTATGAAAATGTCACCATATTTTGTATTCAGCAAGCACGGCACAGGTTATAAAAGCAGAGCAGGTTGATGAGGAAACAGGTGCATTGGCAGGGTTTTAAGTGAGGTCCTAATTATGAATTATAGCCTAGTTTTATTCATTCTACTGAGAAGCCTTGGCCTTAATGTTCAGTAAAGATAACCTTTGAAAGTCAAAATGTTATATCCTATTCATTCAAAAGCAGCATGGCTATATTATGCACCATATATATGTTAGTCTCTTAGATGTAGTGGGAGTCATGTATAAAATGCATAAAATGGAAAAACTGAAGTATGAGGAACTGAAAGTACAGTGCTTGAATAGAAGTATTTCTATTTATCCACGGTGTGTTTTTTCTTTCTACAGATGTGCCACTGAAAGCACTCAAAAAGGTCCTGACTCGTCTGCTAATGTCCCTGTGGACAACAGCCTTTCAGCAGCAGAGCCCCCTGCTGAAGCTCCCCCAGTATCAGCCCAACCTGGCTCCCCATCTGCTCCCTTAGAGCCTCAGAGCTCTACTATCAGATCAGAGGTGATGCCTTCTTCCCCGGTGGTCATCCATCATGTCCAGAGCTCCCCGGTGCAAATGCAGCAGTCCCAGCAGTCTGCAGCCCTCACTGCTCAGCCCAGCCCACCACTCACCCCCAGCCCACCTCACCCCCCCAGTCCCAACCCGAGCAAGAGTCAAGACAGGGAGTCTCCTAAGGGGGGCATGGTTGATCCTCCGAGTCCTGTGCGTCATAAGAGGACACATGGGAATCCGACAAATAATGGCAACGGCACCACCAGTCAGGATCTGGTTATAGAGGAACTCCAGAGCAGTCAGGACAAGAGCAAAAACAGGGCTATGTCTATAGAGGTATGCTTAGTCACCTGACCAGCCCTTTTTTTTTTTTTTTTATCATTATTTCATTTTTATGTATATATCACAAAGAAAACATTTGATTGACACCCTTGGCTGTTGGCTGTAAAAATCCCAGTATATGGTAAATGTATGGTCAGTTTTGTTCTATATTTACTCATTGCATGATTTTGTGGAACTTTGCCCCTCCTCACTTAGCTCCATGAAGACCAGAGCAAGACACAATCAAGTATTCATCCAGTTCTAGCTTGTAGAGTAATATTACTTAAATGGAAAGATAAACAATCTCCAAAATTTAAATCTTGGTTTCTGAATCTTTTACATCGTTTAACATTGGAAAAAATTAGATATTCTGTAAGAAGATGAGCCAATAAGTTTTTCAGTACCTGGCAACCTGTAAAAGAGGTAGATCCCTCACTTATTCCAGAGTAGTCTTATTAATATGAGTCTGTGACTAATATCTGTGTTCCTTTTTATTTATTTATTTATTTATTATCCAATCCCACTTTATTTGTAAAGCACTTTAAAACTACTGCAGTCGACCAAAGTGCTGTACAGAAAAATAATTAAAACCAAAATAGAAGTATAAAATACAGAATAGATTTAAAGACATAGAAACTGTACAAAAAAGAAAAAAAGTGCTATACAGAAGAATAAATAAAACCCAAATAAAAAGAATAAAATACAAGAATAGATTAAAAAGCCATACAATTAAAAACAACAATATATTATTATTGTTAATTATCATCTTTTTTATGATGCAACAGGGTGGGAATGTTCATGGGTTTGGGTAAAAAAAAAGAAAAAAAAAAAAAGACTGTATTATGCTTTTCTGGATGACTCCGTGTGTAATAAAAACACTTTGAACAAAAAAAAAAAATATTTACCAAGTTCTGCTCACTTACAAATCAAACAAAAAGGAACAAATACACCTCCAATATCCAGTGTCTCTCCTAAGTATTTTGGAAATGTGAGATCATTTGCTATAAACAGAACCTTCAAATATGTCTCTTCCCACTTTCTATCTTTTCATCTTGTAGGCAGCAGAGAAGGAATGGGAGGAGAAGAGGCAGAACATGGGTCATTATGACGGAAAAGAGTTTGAGAAGATCCTCCAGGAGGCCCAAGCCAATATGATGAAGGGAATTCCTAATCTAGAAGTGGAGGAGAACCCAGTCATCGTCTCTGCTACCACTGGAGAACAAGCAGAAAATAACAGCCCAGTGGAGTCTCCAACAGGTACCAGTCCATCATAAACAGAACTTCAAGATCTAAGCACAGTTTTCTATAGAGGGTATGCACATACGTCACTTCCCCCCCGGGCCACGCCCCTCTAAGTCAGACTGAGTGGCAAAAACCAACCTGCTCAACATGACGGAGTATAGCAGTAAACACAGCCAGACCGGGAAAATGTGAAATATGAAATTAAATGAAGGACAGTTGGACTGGACATGGATCCGTACGAGCTACCAAAGAACAAGTGGTCCGTGAACACTGACATGTGACCTGAACTCGCATATCCTGACATTCAGGGTGGAGGGGATCATTGTTATTTTTACCTGAAACAAATATACATGGTTTCATCATTACTGACAACCAGGGTCCAAAACTAGGCAGAGAACCAGCTGATCCAAAGTGCATTTACAGTAGACCGTGGACTGACCCCAGTGAAGATATGCATGATCTTCTGGAACTGAGGAGATTTACTGAGTCTAGTTCAGATCAAGTACTTTATCCAACACAGATACTACTGCTTTGTACCAGCAGGGTATGATTTTATTCTTAGAAATTATATTTTTCCCATCTGTTTTTAAATTACAACATTATTCTTGTAATATTATGGCTTTATTGTCGGAATATGATGACTTTAATCTCATAAACAAATTACGTTTTTGTTAAATTATGAGTTTTTTTTATAACTACAACTTTCTTCTCATAACATCGTGATTATTTTTGTATTTGACTTTATTATCATAAATTCTGGGTTTTATATTGAAATTTTATGACTTTATACTCGTAGTGACAAGTGTTTTTATTTTCTCATGTGGCCCTAATACGTTCGTAGCTTTATGCTCGAGTTTCCCCATATTTGAAAAACTGAGTTAGCCTCAGTTTAAGTTAGTTTACTAATCATGTAGGAGCACAAGGTTCAGAATCACAAAATGAAGACAAAAACCATGAAAGATCTGATCACGAAACCAAGAGCTTTACTAAGAAGTAACGTTAGCCAAAACAATATGTAATTTAAGGTCTGATTTTACCCAAAAATACAGCATAAATTAATGTTACTTTGCACAAAACAGGATCCACAAATCCAGGTTTGGTTTCCTGGATTTGTGGATCCATCTACTTCTCTTTTCTTTGTCTTTCGGTGTCTGTAAAACGATAGCTCCGACTGCTTTTCAAACCTGTTCATACAATCAATCGCACAACAGCTTTTCCCCATTTTTTATTAAATATTGTTCTTAAGTTTAGACGGTATTGAAGCCAACACTGTCACTCATCTCCCTCTTTCTGCCACTCAGTAGGCGTAACCGCGGTGACTTCCGCCAGCGGTGACATCACGTGCATACCCTCTATATACACATTTTAAAGTATGTATTCCCATGTACCTGATTTATGTGCAGATGAGTCCAAGGCTGAGCCAGTTGCAGACAAACCAGCCAAGAAAGGACCCGAGAAGCTCCCTAAGCCTGTGGCAGAGAAACCAGCCAAACCTCTTCTAGAAAGGTCCTCCAAGATCAGATCTGAACCCTCTTCCAACACCAAGCCGGCTCCCATAGACACTGTGACCAAGACGGGATCTGAAAGGGCGAACAAATCTCCACCACCCCCTCCTCCTCCTAGAAAAACCTACCCCAGCTCCGGCTCAGGCATGACCACCACACGCTCTGGGGAGGTGGTCTACACCAGCAGGAAGGAGTCTGTGTCGGCTCAGGTCAGTCTGGGTGGAGATGGTTTTGTCCAATATGGTCAGATCACTAAACTGGTGTAGTAGGTTGGTGTTTTTCTTTTCCTGACTATATGGGTGCTGGTCCCTAAAAACAGGACATGGGGGGCTAAAAATTCAAACCAGATGTAGACTAATTTTATGAAGCAGGTTTGGAAGCACTTTGGGTCTGTTTTAAAAATAAATACTTACTAAGATAAAAGAGAAACTATTTTTCAGATACAACACATTTTTATTTTATTTTACATTATATTTAATACAAAAATCTGCATGTAACGCGGTCAAAAGGACACAAAAACTACGCGCTACTATTTTTTTGAATATCTCTTTATTCTCTCACGGGTACATTTTGGGAATTGAACTAATTATGCAAGGCAGAGTGTTTCACAAAAATGGCCGCTGTTTTGCAATATCATTCACAATTTATGTGTTTAAATGGGTAAGTTCTGCATGTAACTTAAGTGGACATGATGGGTTACATACAAAACCTAGAATGAGGCTGCCAATTCATGAAAAACCCACATGTCTGGATTAAAAAAAAAAAAACACTAGGATTCTCAACTTTAACACAGTGTCTTAATTTATAGCGGTATATAAGACCAATTCAAGCCAAGTTTTCAAGATCAAATGCACTGACACCTAGGTAGCTTTTCATGTCCCAAGTTTGGTCCTATTTTTGGCCCAAATATTTGATTAAAAAAAAAATTCATTAATTTTGGGATTGCTCAGAGTAAGAGTGTAATGTTTTTGCATTTATCTGAGGTCATCATTAGGTACATCCGGGGGGGGGGGGGGGGGGGGGGGGGGGTATATCTAAATTTCTCTTGTATTATTGGGTCTAAAAAGCTGGCAAAGTGGTAGGTATCAAAATGTACCCAGTTTCATAGAAGCACCCATATTTAAAGTGAAAATTCAGCTTTTATTAACTTGGAACTTAAAACTATGATGTAATTGACTCATTTGTCCCCTAATTTTGTACTTTTCCTAAAAATGTGTTATTTTATACTCCTTTATTTTCACACTTATTTTTCTCAGATATTGCTGAAATGCCTAAATGAATAACTGATTAGCTGAATTTGTGTATTTATGTGAATGACTGTCCATAAGTGCAGTGTGTCTTTATTAGTATAGGCTATTTGGATATTAATGATACTTTTGGCAACTGTTGGTGTGGCAGTGTGTCATCTGGGGGGGGGGCAGTTTCTGTTCTGCATTTTTAAGGAAAGACAATTGCAACAGCATTTAATAATAACATTTAATTACAAAAATAGTATTAATTTTTGAGTCATGACACACTCAATAACATAGTCATCTGTCTATGACTCTGAATGTCTCTGCCAACATTTTTCAGGCAGTTTGTCCAAATATAGTTACCGTCGTGCATGTGCAAATGGGCAGTTGATCTAGTAGTGACAAGCAGCAGAACCAACCAATAAAGATGGAAGACACTACCACTGCAAACACTGTTCCGTGTTGTAAAACCTTAAAATTTTAAATTCAAGACTTTAATATGCATTATTGATTTTTTTTTTTTTTTTTGGAGTATCAAATGTATGGTGTGGTGGCAAGGATTTTGCCATGGTGGTGTGCCACAGCAAAACCTTACCAGCAGAAACACTGCATTGTTCCCCTGTTCTGATGTCAAGGCTCAACATCTACAGATATCTATTCAAAGATGCAAAAATAGTCTTTCTGTAGCTGTCTTACATGCCCTCCAACTCATCGTTAATGAGATTCACTCATTGGAATGGTGTACATTTGTTCCTTCTATCATGATATGAGCCTCTTCAGTTTCCACCCACATCACTTTAAAAGTAATTATCAGTTATCACCAGTGCAGCCTCCGAACTTCTGGACCAGGAAGTAGGTGTAAGACTGTTGTAAATTGCTCCAAATCACAGAGATGATGTCCATGGGACTAATATTTTCACAGGATTTCTGTGTTCACTGACATACGGTAGGTGATTTGGAGTGGATATTTTTTATTTCGTTATTCAACAAATTACAGATATGGCAGATTTTCACAGGATTAAGATCAGAACCTCAGCAATTATATGATATAAGTGGTCGACAGTAATGAAAGGAGCTTTAGATTATGAAACAGGTGGACCAAAACAGGTTTGTGACTGGAGAATTTCTTTAGTGAAGATAATGCTGTAATACAAGGCAATACAAATAATAGCATTTTTTTTTTTCCATTAATTTTCACAACAGGAGGTTGAAGAGGAGGCCACACCTCCTGCTCCCCAACCCAAGACCACCAAGGTTCCGCCGGACACCAAGCCCAAGCCGACCACCCCTCCCCCTGTGACCACCTCGGTGACCAGAGAGGAAGAGGATGAAGGCGATAAGATCATGGCAGAACTCCAGGTTAGATGCATGCAGTATTCCAACGCGCACACACACTCGGTGGCATGGGGTTAACTTTGGTAATTCTACATGATGGGAGTGGGTTGGGCTGTCTTTTCTTCCCATGGAGGTTGACTTCCTCAGAGGTGGTAAAGGACGGGTACTGACAGCTGTCAAACCCGTGGATTCTGAGTCTTGTTTTGTCTCATCTGAGGTGTTACAGCTGTGGCAGAGGTGACCATACTCAAAGTCCTTCCCTCCTTAAAACCCTTGCCCCCATTCCCCTTCACTTTTCTCCCCTCTTTAGGTTTTCCAGAAGTGCACAGTTAAGGATGTAGGGGTGAAAAATTTGGTAGAGCCCACCACTCGAATTGAACCACAAATCAGAGAACTGAGACCTGGGGGTTTAATGCCTCTCAAAGAGAAAAGGTAAACTATGTGTCGCCGTTCAGCTGTCCAGCTAACTGCCTGCCTCTTCCAACTGTCTGACACAATCGATGGCTTAACACTTCTACAACTTTTGTGCCCTTGCTTCTGCTCGAGAGAAAACTATAACAGCTGCCTCCAACAAGTTCCTTTCCTGGCTGCCTCATTTTCCTTCCCTTGTTTGATTCTGCTGGATATTACAGCTTTTCAGGATTAAGTCTGCATAAAATAAAGCCTCCAGAAAAGATGCTATGTCTTTTGTGTGTCTGGACCAGTCGGTGATGTTTTTTTTGCCACTGATTTAATTCTTCCTTGTGCTTTTCTCAGAATGAATAAAGACCTCAGCACTGTATTATACAGGCAATTAAATCGTCTTCTGTCTTTCTTTAATAATACATCATGTCAAAATCAACCAAACAAATACTTCTTAATTGATTGACAACTGAAAGATACAAAAATACTACAGTTAAAGATGTAGACACAACTTGTTTTTGCAGACTTGGTTCACTAGAGGTCAGTCTGGCCCCTTTGCATGCTCCTCTCCCTCACTTGAACCTTTTCCAACAATTACTTTCCTGTTCCTCTGCATCTTTGCACAACTTTACCCTAGTTTGCTTTCACGGCTTTATACCTATGTATTCAGCACTTAATGTTTCATGCTATTTCCACAGTTGCGTAGTTTTTTTGCTACATTTAATTGCCCTATTTGTTAAATATGGCAGATATGACTCATCCAAAGTTAAGATATTAATGCTTAGATTATGTGATTTAAATATTAATATGTTCATTATTAGAGGCGTGAGATGTTCTGAGCAGTGAAAGATAAAATATACCACATTAGCCACTATTGGAGATTATGGCCAAAATTAAAAGAGGTGCGAAGTGCATGAACATAACCAGACTTTGTATTTTAATGTAGATATACCAATGTTTTGTTAAAATTTTACTCTCAGTCTTTTTGTTATTTGCATGCAAAACATTTTTTATTTTAGTCTGTTTGATTGTCAAGGAAACTGCACAGATTACTGATTTTGAAATTTGTATTTTCGTCACCTCAAACATGCAAACTGGACCTAATATTAAAAAAACCTCTCAACAGTAAAAATGCATTTAGCTCAGTTCAGTGTCTAAGAATCCAGTTTATTGCTGTACATACAAATTGAAGTTGTCTGTGATTACACAGTTGCATGGGCTGACATTGAAATTGACATTCAGCTAACCTTGAAATTGTACTTAAAATCATACCATGCATTGTTACATAATGCAGACCTGAAGTTAATCAAAGCAGCATCTTCTGTTTGCTAAAGGATGCTAGTATGTCAGATACTATTATGGTCCTGTATGTGAATTCATACTTAATCCAAAGCAACCTGACATGCCAGTTGCACAGTAATATTATTCCCTCGCACACTGTCCTACCAGAGCTCAGAGCCCAGTCGAGAGGATAAAGAACCAGACACAGATGAAAATGGAAATACTACTGCTCGACAGAGCCAAGGGGTGTGTATGACTTTAGATTCATACAAATAAAATATATCTATTTATATTTTTTTTTTACTTGTTACATGAAGACCTTGTAACTGTTTGAATTATTTACAGGTCATATACTATGTGACTGGACAGATTCCCAAAGAAACTCCACCCCCACCAGGAACAGAGGAATCCTCTGAACATCGAGAGTCCACACAGCCTCCATCACAGGTGTCAAATGTCAATGTTAATGACAATTCTCCAGGCCAGCAACAGCAGCAACAGCCACCCAAGTCACCCCCACCTGTAACACCTCCGCCTATATCACCTAAACCTGTGGGACTCAATGGATTCAAACTGCCAAGGAAGCAGGTCAAACGCTCTGAATCCTTGAAGACCAATGCAGAAATGGAGAAAGGAAAAATCCGTAACAAAATTAACAGTGAAAAGAAATGCAAAGTTATAGAAGAGCATGTTTCGAGTAAAAATATAATACCTGAGCCTTTGGCAACCTCAACAGTGAGTAGTGAAAAAGAAGGATCTACCCATTCTGTTCCACCCACAGCAAAGGATCGTAGTGATAACAGTGAGCCGCCTAAAGCTAACTGTGAGGAGGGAAATGAGGAGGCGAGTCTTAGTCCGGACTTACCCGGAGAGGAGGCACCTCCACCTCCTGACAACATAGCTTTTATGATCACCAACACCAAGGTTCAGGCCTTATCTTGTGGCGAGTACCAGGAGTTAGTAAATGCTAAAAAGGGAAGTGTACAAACTGTTACTGTAGGCAATGCTGCAAACAAAGGAAACTCAGCGGTGGATTCTGCTGCACCACAGGATAACGGTTTCAACAAGAAGCCTGTCATCATCATTTTTGATGAGCCCATGGATATCCGCTCGGCATATAAACGCCTTTCTACAATCTTTGAGTGTGAGGAGGAGTTAGAAAGGATGCTAGCAGAAGAGCGCATTGATGAGGAGAGCGAGGAGTCCGACACTGAGAGGAATGGCGGGCAGCAGGCAAAAGAGACTGAAGGGGTTGATGGGAAAAAGGCCAAGTCATCACAAGGCAACGCTGACCATGCAAGCTTATCATCCTCATCCTCATCTTCAATCTCTGAGCTCACAGACAGCGGAGTAAATTTAGAGTCAAATGGAGACAGCAAGCAGGATAAGAAAAAGTTCAAGTTTAAGTTTCCTAAGAAACAGCTTGCTGCATTGACCCAGGCCATCCGCACCGGCACAAAGTCTGGCAAGAAGACCTTACAGGTGGTCGTGTACGAAGATGAGGAGGAGTCTGATGGCACCATCAGACAGCACAAAGAAGCAAAGAGGTTTGAGATTTCACGTTCAAAATCTTTTGCAGACACATCCAAGTCGACAGGCCCGGCCCAGATGAAGAGACAGAGCTCCGAGTCCCTCCTCAGGACGGATGAGATCCGGAAGAACACCTACAAGACACTGGACAGCTTAGAACAGACCATCAAGCAGCTAGAAACCACCATCAGTGAGATGGGACCACGCTCCCCCGAGGAGCCAGTCAGCACAGAGGAAATGAGAGCAGGGGATGGGAGAGGCTCAGAAGGAGTGGGGCTGAAGAGGTCATCCTCTCTGCCTACCTCCAGAGGGTCTGGCCCTAAGGTACCTGGCAAAAGTTCGCTGAAGAAGCCTAAACCACAGCTTCTTCCACGCCCTGTAGTCATCCCCACCACCACCACCACCACCTCCTCCTCCACTACCAGTACTGCCCCCAGTGCCCCCAGCACCGTACAACAGGTCTCTCTCTAGCTCTTGTTGCTCTGGGAGGCTTTGGGTCCTTCTTTTTCAAATCTACCTTCACTTCAACCTAACCACTAAAATTACAGAATCATTAATCCACTCCACAGGTGCTAGGAAGTGTTGGAAATGTCCCCTGTAACTTTCTCCCTCTGTGAAATCATGGTGACATGATTGGGGGTGGCATTTTATTGGGTTCCTGGCTACCATCTTTTCCCTTCAAGTCATTGCTAAAACTCTCAAGTTTTCAGCAAGTGTCAAACTCCTCATCAAAGACATCTCATGATGATTAATCTGTGTTGTCTTCTTTATTCCTGACTGCATGTCCAACTGTATATTTACTATGAGGTTTATGGTCCCACTGGGTGCATGGTCTGTCACTGGTGAACATTGTTGAGGTGTTGAATGAACAGGTTTTTTTCCCTGTTAGTGCCTTGATTTTTCATACTTCCTATATGGTGTGTTTTTTCTTTCTTTTGTTTTATTTCTTGTTTTTTGTTTTTTCGTTTGGATCCCCTTGCAGAACACCAGTGTCGCTTCCCCTACTAGTCGGATGCCCGTCCCTCTGTCTGCGAAGTCCAGGCAGTCACCGGGTACCACAGACAAAGCAGGAAAACAACAAAAACTGCAGGACGCTCAGAGGCAGTTCCGACAGGTAGTTTTACTGTAGGGCCTAACCAGAGAATGGAGAAAAGAAAATCTAGGGATCAGAACATGAGGCATGTATCATAAGGGAGACAAAGACTACCAAAGCTTGAGATATAATGTGTTTGAAAAAATAATACACTCGCCACTGAGGCAACTGTGGATCTGTTACTGTTTCTCTCGAGAAGGCATGTTTGACTCTTGACTGTTACCCCATAACATCACTGTACTGTATGCTTCTGCATGTCCACACTGCTCATGGTTTTCACTGTGTTGGTGACTTAACAAAAAAAAAAAACTGGAAAAATGGCAAAGAAAAGTGGAATCCTATCCTGTCATCATCTGAGTTGTCATCACATCTCCAGTTCCCATCACAGCTGAGTTCCTAAACAGTGTTGCCAGACCCCAGGATGCTTATGGCTATGTTAAAAAAAAAACCAAACCTAACTGACTTTTTTTTTTCTTTTTTTTTTTTTTTAACGCCTACGCCTCCTCCCTTCTCACAATGCACCTCTGCTCAAACCCAACACCACTGCATAGCTTCTTAACCTCACGGTAATATATTTCCTTCACCCCCCCCACAAGAACCCTCGCCACAACTCACCATCTTGCATCGTCCGTTTCAGTGGATTACTGGCCCACGTTCCCCCTGTTGCTCTCACTCTTCACACTTTTAACCCTAACGCTCTCCAGCCTTCCTATGCAACTTTGCCTTCTGAATTTTACAACCAAGCCCCTCACACGGTCTAACAGCCCCTTTAACAGGCATTTGTGCGTCTGCCATCATGCTGTCTAACCTTTGCGTGTTCCGTTTCTTAGTAACATGTCTCTCAGTTCCAAGTTTCGTGTAACATAGTAAAACCAGAGCTTCTGTACATGTTGTTTTTAGTGTCTTTTAGTTTTGTCGTAGTGATAATGTATGTGCAGATAGTATGTTTTCATGTCTATAACTTGTAGTTTTTTAACATCGTCTTGCCTTGTATATGTAATATTTGACCAGATTCTTTTTTGACAACCAGTGTCTGTTTTGGCATCTCTGTTTGCAGGCTAACGGAAGTGCTAAAAGAGTGGGAGGGGATCATAAAACTACTTCCCCTACTATACCCATCTCTAAAATCCCTGCTTTTTATCCTAGCTCTACTAAAGGCAGCTCCCAGTCTGCACCAAACTCAGATGCTACTAATCCCATTAATCCTTCCTCCTCTTCCTCTTCCTCCTTCTCCTCCTCCTCTGTGACAAAGTCCTCCATCCTGTCCTCTCACGCTCCTCGTTCCGGTTCCCTCCCCTCCTCCCACATCCCCTCCTGTCTAACGGATCCCTCAAACTCCCCACTTCCTCACAGCACACAGGTAAAGCTCTCTCGTTCTCCTCGCAGACTCAGAATGGTCGAGTGCACTCCTCCTCCTCCTCTTCATTCTCCTCCTCATCCTCCTCCTCCTCCCCCTCCCCTCTGTCGCCCACACCTTTGGGCCCAGGTGGAAAGAGCATCCGCACCATACACACCCCCAGCTTCACCAGCTACAGGTCCCACAACGGCAGCAGCGGCAAATCCTGCATCCCAACAGCCACAGCAGCTAAGGACAGTACCTAGCCCCATTACCGCCTCTCTGGCTTTACCACGTAGCAGGTAGACCGGGTCATGTTTAACTTTTTATAGTTTGGATTTGTGTTGTTTTCTGATTTTGTAAAAGTGTTAAGTGATGCACTCCCTACATTTTGACACTGGCACTCTCACACCGACGCTTGTATTTCATTTAAGTTGCATTTTCCATCTTTGTTTGATGTTTTCTTTAATCCCTCTTGAAGGCATACCAGATGTTCTGATAAAATATTTTATAATAGAACTAAGCATTTTAGTTTTACCACTTTGTAGTTAAAGTGGAAGACTCTTACGGTGTTGAAAATTATATTTTTCTTGATGTAGTTATGAATAGGGAATATAGAGTTGATGTACAATCACAAAGACCATGTAAAAATTGTGTTTTATTTTTCAAACCAGAGGTTGGATAACCATAGTATATTTAATCTTCTATATTTCTTATGTTGCCAGACATTCAACACAACCCTTGTAAATGCCTTTTTATGAATGTATACATAATGTATACAGACATTTTAAAGCTAAACTCATTATATTCTGCTTTTGTATAGTATTTTCTCATTGTCACCCATATGAACTGCCAATTTCTTTGACAGATATGTAAAACTGGTATTATGAGTAATACAAGTTTTGATTTTTGTGTGCCTATTTGCCAAAACTGTACAATTACACACTTCAGGCCTATCCCAGTCATGAGATTTAGGGGAATTTACAAGCACTCTCTTGGTGTGACGGCTGAAGTGTCGACCTCAGTGGTTTATTGCTGCTGGTCCCGGTTTGTTAAGTTAACATGTATTGTTGTCTAAATGTAAACTGTACTAAAAGCAAAGTGGTGAATCAGTTCTGCCATGTGTACATAGATGCTTCTACTAAGAAAATAAGTAGTTTTGTTAACATACCAAAGTTTATTTGTATGCATGCCTTTCAAATACTTTAGGAGAGTGGTGTAAAAGAATAATTATGTTTGCACAGATAGATTTTTGTAAATATTTGGTCTTCTCTCATTTTTGTAAAGCTTTAAATCATACTATACAGGAGAAATGTGGTAAAGACAAAACTGTGTTGGATTAGCAAAAATAAACATGTGCATGCTTGTAATGCAAAGAGCTTGAGTGTTTTCATTTTCATTTTGATAGTTTCAGTGTGACTTTTTGTGTGACATTGTGTAAAGTGATGACATTTAAGACGAATCATGTGTCGGTGTGATTTTTCTGAAGGTGTGTCATGTGGTGCATGTGTGTGCAAGTATAAGACAAACTGATCAACTCAGCAACACAACAGTTGTTTGGCTCACTTCCACTTCACGGTTTGCTCTGATAGTTATTATACAGTATAGAATTCTGCCTTCTCTACCTACATGAGTAAAGGTAAGAAAAATATGATTATTGATAAAACATGTACAAGGCTATATATGAGGGTGAAAAGCCCTTAATGTACAATTATTTGTGTAATTTTAGAGTACATTTATGTTAATAGAAACTGCAAAGATTGCCATGTAGTGTCTACCACAGAATGTTGAGAGTGGATTTTTTTTTAGTTTTGTAAAATGAGGTTAACCTTCACATATTGTCATTAAATATAAACATTTTGGTAGTAATTTTGTTGAAAAACTCACTTGATTCAAATGCTCTCATTTCCAAAGATGAAAAGCAACTTTATTCCTTGGAACCTAAAAGATACTTCGATCTATTCTTTTTCTAAATATCAGAAAACTTTAAATTTTTTGGTGCGTATTTAAAGGTGGTTGATATTCTCAGTAGGTATTCTGCTACAGGGTCATACTGAAGTCAGGCAAATAGAGTTCCTGTTTCCAAATAACTACATTTACATATGACTATGGGTATGTTTTTTGTCTGGTGCACTAGGCTGATCACACTGGAAGTATGAACATCTCTGAGGAGGGCTTCATCCACCGAGAGAACATTGTCTTTGCTACATTCTACATCTTGATTTTTATTTTTGCTGTTCCTGGAAATGCATTAGCACTTTGGGCCTTCTTCCACCAAAGCAGCACCTCTCCATCTAAGGTCTTTTTGCGTCACCTGTCAGTGGCAGATATTTCCTATATCCTCATTTTGATCATGCGCATAGTTTATCACCTCTTTGACAGCTACTGGCCTTTTGGACATGTCCTCTGTAAAGTGGCTGGCTTCCTCTTTTACCTCAACATGTATTGCAGCATGTACCTAATGAGCTTCATCAGCCTGGACAGATTTCTGGCTGTGGTTCTACCCATCAGATCACAGTCCATCAGGAAGCCTCTATATGCAAATGTGATTGTTGGTATATTATGGATGACAATTATTGTATCTATGTGTCCGATACTTATAAAAGAGGAAGCAATCAACAACACAACTGGCATCTGCAACAAACTATATTTGGAAGATACATCCTCTACCGCATTGGTTTCAACTATTGTGGCATTTGTTCTTCCCCTCACCACAATAGTGATCTCATACATACTGATTCTTTGGAAACTAAGGACAGTGAAGAAACAAGGAAATAGAGCAGTGAGAGATAAAGCTATCAAAATGATTATCCTGATTCTAATGAATTTCCTGATTGCATTTGTTCCCTACCACGTGAACCGTGTCATTTACATTACACAAGGACATGAAAACACAGCTACTGATGAAACCCTGGGAAGAGTGAACCGGATCACGTCTGCACTGACCTGTGTGAGTGGGGTTCTGGATCCTGTGATGTATTTCTTCTTGAACCGTGCATACAGGGACAAACTGCATCAGCTGTTCTGTAAAAAGTAAATGCAACCTTAACCTTATCAGAATCAGCTTTATTGGCCAAGTATGTGAACACATACAAGGAGTTTGGCTTTGGTTTTTACATTGCTCGAACTTGAACCCAGACAACATGTGGACCTGGACACAACATAGACAAACAGTCCACTGGAGACAAAGACAACAATGGGTTAAGATTTACAGTGGATTTATAATGTAATATGTACAAATTGGAGTTTTTATACAGTAAGTGGGTGAGTGGGTCCGGTCTATTAAAAATATATGTCTATGTATATATTATTTAGAGTGGGTTTTACATTGTAATATGTACATAAAGTGCAAATTGAAGTATTTATACAGTGAATGGATATGTACAGGAATACAGTCTGTAAAATATATGTTTATGTGTGTGTGTGTGTGTGTATAGTAGTGCAAATAGAGTTTGTTTTTGTTTTTTTACATAGTGCAAATTAGACAGTTTTAGACAGAGTGCAAAAAATATAAGTTTGTGAGTTGGTGAATTGGAGTCAGAGGGGTATTGACACTGGATGGGTCATGAAGTGTTCATCAGAGTGACGGCCTGGGGGAAAAAACTGTTCTTGTGCTGGCTGTTTTGGCATATAGTGTTAATGCAACATGTAAATAAATGAATACTTTTAAACAAACTTCTGCTTCAATGGGATGTTCATATGGATATATTCAACCTGAAATGAACACACATGCAGCATGAAACAGAAAATTGGAAATGTTTAATTATACAATAAACTGAAAAGATAATCACATGAATCTAAAGGAATAACACTGTAGGCAAGGTAAGGCAAGTTTATTTTTATAGCACATTTCAGCAACAAGGCAATTCAAGGTGCTTCACACAGGACATTGAAATAAAAGAAACAAAAAGAAAGACATTTAAAACATTATAAAAGAAACATGTAAAAGGTGATTAAAAACAGCGAGTAATAAAACAACACATAAAATAAAAAATAAAAAAAAAACAGAATAAAATAAAAATAAAAACACACATATTAAAGTAAGAGTTGCCGTGCAGAGTTTCAAAGAGAATATAAAGTTTAAAAAGTCAAAAGCCTTTTAGTCAAAGGCAGCAGTGAACAGGTGAGTCTTTAACCTTGACTTAAAAGAACTCAGACTCTCAGCAGGCTTGTTAAACAGAACTATGCAAAAGGAAGTATGCAGCAGTCAACATTAGACATACAGGAAACATGAGGTTAATTATACTAATACATGTAGCAAAAAAAAAAGAAAAAAAAGTAGTTTCATTCTCACCTTCAAACCTCACAAAACCCACAACTGAGAACAGTTAATCTGGGTGTATCTGTGCAGAGGCACAAATATGCAGCATAATATAAAGGAGTAAAAGTAGCCTATAGTTCACCATGAGATGTTGCATTTAAATACCGTAAAGAAAAATCTGTAATTTATGGCATTCGTGTTCGGTAACACAATATTTTGCAACAGTGGATTTTTGGTGATTCGGTGTTAATGACTACAAACGAGCAGCTAACTATTATGTATATACTACTTAGATAATTCGCTTTAAAATTTTTGATAAAATGACTAAAAACTTTACTAAGTTTGACCTGTGCGGGCACCTGTACCATGGACTTGTTACCAAGGCAGCCAGGAAGAAGCTGTGAAGGGAGAGGACGAGGAGGGGACCGCTAGTCTAACTGTTTGCTTATTGTAGCCTCCCTTTAGTTTTTCAATACTTTTAATTTACACTTTACCAGACTTAAAACCAACACAGAAGTCATTACTGTGTCTTTTATTCAGTATTTTAATCAGTAAATGTCGCGTCAAACGTGTTAGGTGACGACTTATTGACGGTATGTTAATGTTAGCTAACTAAGCAGCTGTTTAATGTATAAAATTAGCTTTGTTATTATCTGTGAAATGCGATAATTCATCTTTTTGCACCTGAAATTGCTCCATAAAAGTATTAATCGTGCCAGTAGATGTAAGTGTCGACTGCTATTCTCACGTAATAAGTGACCAGATTTTTTAAACAACCAAAAGTAGCTCTGAGTTTTATTCTGTCGATTACTAGCAAGAGATGACAGTTACATAAAGGTCGCAGTGGGATCTTCTAGATTTTATTTCGACTAGATTAGATGGAAACTCTCCTGTAGTTGCCACTTCATCCCTGTCCTGTGTGCCATCGCAGAGGGGCAGTTATGGGCACCAGAAAACGCTGAGTACTCTTTAGATTACCGCCATGGGCACCGCTTCTTCTCTGGTTAGTCCAGGGGAGGTGATAGAAGATGGATACGGAGGTGAAGGTGGGGAAGCCTGTGAGATCCCGGTCGAGGTCAAGCCCAAAGCCAGACTCCTTCGTAGTTCCTTTCGTCGAGGGCCTCGGGTGATAGGGGCCAGTTTCAAATCAACAGGCTCTGTGGATCTGGAGTACGCTGCCGAGTATGAAAGACTGCGCAAAGAGTACGAAATATTTCGTGTCAGCAAGAATAACGAGATCTCATCCATGCAAAAGAAGGAGGCCAAGCTGGATGAGGAAAACAAGAGGCTGAGGGCCGAACTCCAGGTAACCACGACAAGATCCAACAACTATTGTGGATGCCTCTGTCATGTGTAGCTCTGGAAAAAATAAAAAATCATTCAAACTTTTCAGACCTCAGTACCATTTATAACTTCTGGAATACCATCAAGAGGATGTAAGCTTTCAAAAAGATGCTTACATTTTTACACAGACATGACATGAAACACACCAAAGTAAAGATAAAGTGCATGAAAGCAGGGCTATTCCACCAAATGCTGTTATTAATGCTTTCTAACTCAGAACATTAGTATTGTGTTGTTGCTCAAATTCTTTTTCATGGGGTGTGAAAGTACTTTATTCTCATCATCTCATTTGACAATATTTTTTTTATATCACACTCTAAATAACAGTAAAACCAAAGGCCTCTGTTTTTTTTTTTTTTTTCCAGAGTTGTATATGATGATACAATACAGTATGACACATTTCTGAAAATAGATTATAATATTTGAAGATTGTCCATGTTTACACTGATCATATTGGTGGCTGTAAATCTAAATGAAACACCAGGCACTGCAGAAGACTTACCAGAAGATCCTTAGAGAGAAAGAGAGTGCTCTTGAGGCAAAGTATCAAGCTATGGAGAGGGCCGCCACCTTTGAGCATGACAGAGACAAAGTAAAACGACAGTTTAAGGTAAAATGGACAACATACTGTGTTTTACCACCCTCATGGAAGTCTGTATTTGACTGAATCCTAAAATTTGAGTAATGATCTTTAGATTTTCCGGGAGACTAAAGAGAAAGAGATTCAGGACCTCCTGCGGGCCAAAAGGGACTTGGAAGCCAAACTGCAACAGTTACAGGCTCAAGGTATCCAGGTGTATGATCCAAATGATTCTGACTCAGATGACAACCAAACTACTGTCACCGGTAAGACCCACAGATCCATTACAGTTCTTTACATTAGATATATGTGTATGAGATACCTATTTTTTTTTTTGCTTTGTTTTATTATTCACTCCTACATCAGTCCAACATCATCTTACTTCTGTTCAGTGTCATATAAGGGCATGCTCCTTTCCTCTCAGACTGCTCTTTTTTGTTTCACAAATATTTTTTTTTACATATTAGGGTCTTGTATTTTACAGTAAAGTCATTATCGTTGAGTCAGTTTTTTTGCTGTATGTCTCAAGCTGCAGGGACCCAGTGTGAGTACTGGACTGGTGGTGTACTGGGAAGTGAGCCCTCTATGGGTAGCATGATGCAGCTGCAACAGACCTTCAGAGGACCCGAGTTTGCCCACAGCTTAATCGATGTGGAGGGACCCTTTGCAAATGTCAGCAGAGGTATGCAAAAATCTGAAGAAAATAATTAGACATCATTATACATGTTACAGGGAAATATGTTTGCTTAATGGCTTCTTGTGTAATTTGCATAGATTCTGTCAGTGGTTTAACGGACAGAGTTTGTATTTGATGTTTACTTTGCAAACTTGTGTCTGTCTCTGTCAGATGACTGGGATGCTGCAGTGGCCAGTCTGCTTCAGGTGTCTCCTCATGTGCCCCAGGCCTTATGGAGTAACACAGTGCGCTGCTACTTAATATTTACCCAGGAAACCAAAGCAGAGCTGGACATTTTTATTAAGGTCGGTTAGATAGACTGTTTGATTACACCAAAACACAAATTTAATGGCATATCTTAACTCACAGTTCAATGATGATTTAAATGCAGCAGGAATTAGTTTGGTCTAAATGCTGTGAACCATACATGGTAATTAAATTTTTGTTTTCACAGAAACACTCACCCATTCTACGGAAGATGTGTGAGGGTCTAGGCCATTTCTACCTGAATGTCTGCTTCCCAGAGGAGATTGCTGCCTCATACATTGCAGAGCGCAAGCAGGAGCTCGAAAGGAGTTCTGTGTGTGTGCTCCTTCTCAAATCCACTGTAACTAGGTTGGTCCAAATGCCAACTCTTATTAGTATTAAATTAATTAAACTCTGGCTACCCCAGCGATTATTGTAAAATTAGTTATTTATTAAACACTGAGAGATGGATATATTTCTTATGATATATGTTGTGTGTCTTTGTAGCTCTGTGGTGGAGGATTGTGAGGAAGCTTTTGTGAAGAATCCAGACGGCCATCCACTGGTGCTCTACCTCAGGGCTGAAGAAGATCGCAATCTGGCTGGACCCACCAGGCAACTGCTGGAAAGGGTAAATGCTGCAGACAAGGCTGGAAAAGTGAAGGTCAGTATATGAGTGAAATAAATGAGACAAAACAGGAAGTAGGGAGAAGGACTTCCACAAAATCAGAAAAAATAGATTTGAAAGACAAGCTATTTTCTTTTTTTATATACTTTATTTTTGACAGATTTTACATTTTGTAACAAACAGACAATAAAATGAAAATGCAAAGACATAAGAAGTAACAGACGTCAACAAGCATAGACAAGACAGTATCAAAACTTGAAATTCAACAGAAAAGGAAGTGGGTCGATGAGTCACAATATTTTCTCATCCTGATAAGAGGGCTGTGTCAACTTAGGTATTGTCTTATTTCAGTCCCTGTCGGATCATTCAGATATATTCTCATGTTGCTTCAGATCATGTCCAGGTGTGCAAAAGACAAGCTATTTTCATAAAAACAGCTTTTAAATCTTCTAAAATCGTGCTCATACAGTTACACAGAATCTCACATAGTTGTCACCAAGAAAACCCAGAGCTCTAACTGTGGATAAAATACAGAAGTGGTGCCTTGAAGTACACATTTTGTCTTGCCCACAACTACTGACATGTTTTGAACATCAACCCAGGTTGTGGATCATAGTGGTTCTGCAGAAGATGGGGCTGATCTGATTTATGCTCAGTTGGAAAAAGTCATCAAACAGGTAGAAGCTTTCCACTGGCAAACAATAAACAACAGTCATTATGACCCAATTTCCTGTCATAACTGTTTTTA
This sequence comes from Sphaeramia orbicularis, assembly GCF_902148855.1. Lineage (NCBI taxonomy): Eukaryota > Metazoa > Chordata > Actinopteri > Kurtiformes > Apogonidae > Sphaeramia > Sphaeramia orbicularis. The sequence continues at coordinate 9,884,775 of NC_043976.1, read as the reverse complement.
CCTTCAATTTCCACACCTTCCTCTAGGAGCTGCTGGGTCTTGAGATGGCAGATGTTGACTCTAAGGATTCTGGGATAGAGGACGGACGTGAGGAAGATTCAGGAGACGTGCTGTGGGATCTCCACGATGAGCAAGAACAGATTGAGTCGTATCAGCAGGCCTGTAGCAGCACCACCTCCCAGTTAGGCTTCCAGAAGGTATGGCAGATCATTACTGTCTTCTTTAAAATTAAGGTCAAGTTTATTTATATAGCCCATTTAAAACAATGCAAAGTACCTGAAGTGCTGCACAAAGATGTACTGTAGGGAAAAAATACAAGGTATGATAAAACTAGTAGAAATATATAGATATATAAGATAAGTTATACTAAAACTGATAAAAACAGATACACAACTAGAAGCACTTGGAGAGCGCAGACCTCCGCCAAGGCTGATCAGTGGCCCCCCCCCCGTGGGCCCCCCCCACGCCAAGGAGGTTATGTTTTTGCCAGGGTTTGTTTGTCTGTCTGTCTGTCTGTCCGTTAGTGTGCAACATAACTCAAAAGTTATGGACAGATTTTGATGAAATTTTCTGGTCTGCGCCCCCCACGTGGGCCCCCCCACTCCCGATCACCACCAAAATGTAATCATTTCTTCCTTATCCCATTTCCAACAAACCCTGAAAATTTCATCCAAATCTGTCCATAACTTTTTGAGTTATGTTGCACACTAACGGACAGACAAACAAACAAACAGACAGACAAACAAACAAACCCTGGCAAAAACATAACCTCCTTGGCGGAGGTAAATAATATGATAAATAGCATCTAAACAACAACCAGAAGATGAAATAAATAAGTCACATACTTTTATTAAAAACCAGTGCAAATAGGTGCATCTTCAAAAGAGATTTAGAATAGAATAGAATCAAATAGAATCTTAATTTTGTCAGTAGTAGTTTGTCACACATGCAAACATGCACCACACACCGAAATTTGTCTTCTACCTTTAACCCATCACTAGTTAATGCATCACACACACTGCATGCTAGGAGCAGTCCCATGTCAGGCACCCAGGGAACAAATGGGGGGGGTTAAGTGCCTTGCTCAAGGGCACATCAGCTAACAACTCTCCACCAGTCCAGGGAATTGAACTGACAACCCTTCAGTCACCAGCCATCTCTCAGCCATCTAGGCCATGACTTCTATTCTATTCTATTCTATTCTATTCTATTCTATTCTATTCTATTCTATTCTATTCTAGACTAGAATAATAATCCAGTCGAGATGAGATGAGATGTTTAAAATTAATTCAGTTTATTTCTGACTTATGTGTTGTATCTATGTTCTCTATAGTATATAGATCGTCTGAATGACATGATAGCTGCTCCCCCACCCACCCCTCCTCTTTTGGTATCGGGTGGTCCAGGCTCAGGAAAATCTCTCCTGCTCTCTAAATGGTGAGATTCAACTGATCCAGTTAACCTGCCTCTGGTTATCGTTGTCGACCGATTAACTGATGATGAGTGGTGCTGTTCAGCTAAGTGGAATTGCCCTACTTTTTCTTTTCATTACATTTGTTCTCTCTTCATTTTCAGGATAGAGCTGCAGCAGAAACAGTCACCCAACACCTTGTTCCTTTATCATTTTGTCGGTCGACCTCTTTCCACAAGTTCAGAGCCGGTTCTGATCATCAAACGCCTCACAGTCAAAGTACGGGCTGTATCGCATCAGTTTAACTTTTTTAGTAGGGGATGTCTCTTTGTCTTAACACTGGAGGAATGTGATGTCTGTCTCCAAATACACAGTTGCTGCAGCACTTCTGGTCCATTTCTGGCTTATCCATGGAACCCAGTAAGATACTTGAGGAGTTTCCTCGCTGGCTGGAAAGACTCTCTGCACGGCATCAAGGAAACATAATCATTATCATTGATTCCATTGACCAAATTCAGGTATTGTGCTCATCATCATTTACCCAAACTAAGCATCCTGTACAGAACATTGTTTTAGTGACTTCTCTCCGTACTTATTTCTACAGTTTTTACTCTTCCCTGAAAGGTTTTTAAAAATAGTGTCAATTTTTCCAGCAAGCAGAAAGACACATGAAGTGGCTGATTGACCCTCTACCTGTCAATGTCAGAGTGGTGGTATCAGTCAACGTAGAGACGTGTCCTCAAGCTTGGAGGTGAGTCACATTGTGTGCATTTCTAATCCTTTTCAACTGACCCATATTTGCATTGCACTGCTTTACATATTTTAGGGGTTATATGTAGTTTTGATGTTCCAAACTATCAGCAATACCAGAAGACACCCCAAGCCATTAAATCCAATACTATGTCTTCACAGAATGTACAGGGATCCTGCGGGGTCTTAAAAAGTCTTGAATTTACAAATCTGCATTTAATACCTTAAAAAAGTCTTTAAAATGTATTAAATTTCTTATGGTAGGTCTTAAGTTATGTTGCCATACAGTTATTTGCTTTTTTGTGTTTAAATGTGTCTGTTAAATGTCCAAGCTGCAAAGAAAGTAACACTGGTCTAATCAGTTCCAAAGTGGCAGTTTATATTGAAATTGGGAACTAATTCTTACAAAGTTTGCAGCCCCCGGTGAGAATTGACTTAGAACGGTGGGAGTCAAGGCATTAGAGTAAATAAATAAATTTTTCCTAAATTCTCAGAGCCACAGATTTTTGCCAGTATGGCTGTGAAATCTGCATTAAATTCTGTTCTACGTTGTCTTAAAATATCCTTAAAAAGTCTTAAATTTAACTTGCAGAATCCTGAAAGAACCCTGTTGTAACACTCACTCAATAAAGTGTGAAGCCCATTGTTTACACACCTCTGCATTCTTATATCATCGAGTTTTCTCCTCAAACAGAAGTTCAGATAGTAGATCAAAATATCACTGTGTCTTATCATTTGCATATGTTGCATCAGGCAATAGTTTACATTATAGCTCTCTTAGCTTTTTGAGATGGAAAACAACCACAATAAAATGACAAATCACCTCTATTTTCTGTATGGTTTGTGTTTTCAAAAGCTGCAGTAAAGATCCTTCTTTAATTGTCCAAACACGGGCAGAACTGTCATATTTTAGCCTGAACCGTGCATCAACAAATGATGAACTCAGCAAACATATAATATAACATATTGATTCTATATATTCATAAAATTCATTAACAAATGTATCAGTGCAGAGGAAACATTGTGATTTCAGCACAAGTTTTCATTTTTCATTTGGTGTTGTGTCCAGAGGTGTAAACAACAGCAACACTTCTATGTTTTACAGTGTTCTACAATACAATACAATAATATATGTAACATAATATAATGACATATTTGACATGATGTTAGAACTCTTTATTCTAAACACTCTCATGACGCTTTTCAGTCACTTTTGAAATTTTTAAGTAGAATTGTTACATGTAGACCCTTTAAATAAACATCTGTAGTATTTCCAGTTGTAATTCAATAAATTTGTGTGTTCAGGTTGTGGCCCACGCTCCATTTGGACCCACTGAGTCCCAGAGAGGTGAGAAGTGTTGTCAGTGCAGAGTGCCAGAGCATGGATCTCAAACTTGCCAAAGAGCAGGTCAGTTACTATCTCACTATCTTATCTCTTCTTTGAAAACTCCAAAGAACTGTTTCCTTAAAGGGGTCATATTTTGCTAAACTCACTTTTATTAGTCTTTGGTTCATTTATTTGTGTATTTGGGCCCTAATAGTTCATAAAGTTTGAATTTGAACCCTCCAGGTGCTGCAAAGCTGTCTTTATCTTAATTTTGGCAAAAATCGAGTGGATTTCTACAACTCATTTTAATTCCTTCTTAATTTGTTACGTTTTATAACTAGTTACATCTTGACGTTGTAGTCCATACTGAAAATATGTCCAAACTTCGAGCTGATTACCTCAAATGTTCAGTTGTTGGTTGTATTGCCGAACACAAGTGGCTGAACAGGACAGAAGGCACAGTCAACAACCTGAAGGGGGTGGGGGGTGTAAAGTGGCTCATTTGGATTTAAAGGGCCAGCGCTCAAAACAACCTTTCTGGTGTCGTTACTCAGAAATTGGGTTAAAGATGGACCTGTGGAGTTGAATTAATGAAGAATTCAGACCCAAGCATAGCATTTAGAGTTTATGTCAGGGGTGTCAAACTCAGATCCTCGAGGGCCGGTATCCTGCATGTTTTAGAGGTTTCCCTCTTCCAGCACACCTGACGGTCATTATCAGGCTTCTGCAGAGCTTGATGATAGGCTTATCATTTGAATCAGGTGTGTTGGAAGAGGGAAACATCTAAAACATGCAGGATACCGGCCCTCGAGGTTCTGAGTTTGACACCCTTGGTTTATGTAGACCACAGGGAAATGTTTTAAAATGCATAATTCCTTTTAAAAAAGCAAAGTATCACTCCTTTAAGAGTCCAAACACATTTTAAGGACATTCAACTTTTAATTTTTAGAAACAACACTGAATGAAAAAAAAAAAACAGCTTTACCGTGTGTCATTTGTCAGCCTCCCTCAATTAAATGTTTCTTTGTTTCAGGAGAAGAAACTTGAAAGACACTGTCGCTCTGCATCTACATGTAATGCATTATATGTCACTTTGCTGGCAAGGATGATCACCAGGTTGGCCAACAGGGTTTCACTAATATGAATTTATTGCTCTTACTGACAGACGACAGACTGAACTTGTCAGATTATGTCAGTTATCAACCAAGTTTAAGAATTCTTTATTGACTTTTTTTTTTTAACATCTGGCAGGAAAAGATCCAGGACATGCTTTTTTATTACAGTAAAGTTTATATAATTGTGACATTTTCTGTGCCTCATTTTATGGCTAGAATAAGTGTGATTCAAGTAAATGGTGTAGTCATTCCTATAACTTAACTTTTCTTTTTTTTTTTCTTTTTTAAATGTAACTGTATGATTTGCAGCAGTAGATCATGCTGTTCACTGGAGAAGAGTCTGGACCAGTGTCTACAATGTCAGGACACCATGTCTCTCTATCGTCTCGCACTCAAGATGACTCTGAACTCGCTCAACACAGACAGAGAGCGCCACATAATGAGAGAGGTGACTTTTATCTCGATAAAATGTCTTAAATCAAACAAAAGGTTTTTTGACTGTTTTCACCTTTTCCACTATATCAGATTTTTTTGGTCTTGTAGTGACACATCTCTGCATATTTTTTTCTCCTCGGGCTCTACACTACACTTTCACTCACTATAGTTTCTATTTTTTGCTGATCCTTTATAGATTCTGTGTCTTGTGTGTGCCAGTCATAATGGAGTTAGTGAGTCAGAGGTACTAGACCTTTTCCCAGAGCTGGAACTACCTGTCCTGTCCTCTCTACTTTACCGCCTGAACAGACTCTGTATTGTAACTCTCCGTTGTGGGCTCATCAGGTTCCAACACCTGCAAGTAAGTGAACTCTGGACAACAGAGCCGTAGAGCACAAAGACGTTTTTGACAAAATACATTAAAGAATTATAGATTTTTTTTTTTTTTAACTGTCCATCTGTCTGGCGTACAGGCCTGGGAAGCTGTGAGGTCAGAGTTTCTGAGCGGAGGAAGCAGTTCTACAACTTACAGAGAGAAACTGATCCATTACTTCAGCCAGCAGCTCAGGTGCTTCAGTGTGGCCATTTTCTCCTCAATACACCTCACATTCATCTGTCACTACAACTCACAACTCATGCCATTCTGCCTGTGTTCCTTTGTAGCCAGGACCGTGTCACTTGGCGTGTTGCAGACGAGTTGCCGTGGTTACTCCAGCAGCAGGAGGACAGGACTAAACTGCAGCTTAGTCTGTTGAACCTCTTTGTCTCCCAAAACCTTTACAAAAGGTGCCTGTTATTGTTGACTAAAAATATGCATGCAAGGTTGGATGATATATCAACACCCTCATTTGTTTAGGTTTGTCTTGAAGATGCTCTAAGCAAGGGGTGTCAGACTTTTTTTTTTTAGATTTATGAAGTAACCTTGAAAATGTAAATAACATGAACATCCTAGAAGTTTTTAAGGAAAATAATTTTAATTAAAATAATAAAAAATAATTTAAATAATATACACCTCAGCTTATCATTGACATATGTGATTACAACTTACACATCACAGCTTATCGACAAAGACACAAACATTAGTGACAGGTATAATATTGTTAAAATTGCACTTATTTCTCTTAAGACATTTCATGTTGTTCATATCTGTTCAAGTTATTCACATTTTTGAGAAAGGATAGTTTGTAAATCTAAACATTTTCATGTAATTTTTCTTTTGTACACTTAAAAAAAAAGAGAAATTATTTTTAGGTCATTTTGATAGTATTTTACTGGTTCGACCCACTTGAGATGGAATTGGTCTGTATGTGGCCCCTGAACTAGAATAATTTTAACATCCTTGATTGTTAACATCTTTAAAGTAATTTTTGCATTTCACAAATTTATCCCGGGAGCTAGATTTGACCCTTTGGTGGGCTGGTTTTTGCCCACAGGCTGTATATTTGACACCCCTGCTCTACGATAACAGATTTATTTCTGATGTACAACATAATATGCATTTACTGTGTTTTTCTGCATTTCTAGGGGTCATTTCTCAGAGCTGTTGGCCTATTGGCAGTACGTGGGAAAAGACAAAAGCTCCATGGCCACTGAGTATTTCGACTCCCTCAAACACTATGAGAAGAGCTGCGAGAGTGAAGACAGCATGACCAAGCTGGCAAACCTGTATGAGACACTGGGTCGGTTCCTCAAAGACCTGGGTCTCCCTAGCCAGGTACATTTTACGGCTTTAATATTTTGAAGTACAATAGCACATTACGGCCACAAGTAAGTAAAAAAAACTAATAACACAAAGTCTAGAGAGAATAAGGCTTCCAAGATGAAAGTAGTAAATTTATAGAAGAAAACATGGATATTCTTTGAGATTAAAGTAGTGAATTTACAATAAAAAACACATTTTTGAGAAAGAACTTGAATATTCTGTGAGATTCTGAAGTCATATATTTTCAAGAAAAAAATGCAACAGTAATACAGAAGCAAATTTATGACAATAATTACAGAGAAAGATTTTATTTATCGATTTATTTTTATTCTGTAAAGATATATTACCCACCATGGCCGTAATAATAAGCCATTTTTCTCTTTTAGTAATTGGAATACTTAATATGTCATGTACGTTTGTATTTTATTGTGTTGTATATTAGTTGTATAGTTCACTGTCCCTGGCAGAGACCACCTGCAATTTCTATTCTATTCTATTCTATTCTATTCTAGTATAGTATAGTATAGTATAGTATAGTCTAGTCTAGTCTAGTCTAGTCTATTTTGTCTTTTATGGGTGATTGTTGTTTGCTCATTTGCTCACAGTCAGAATAATAATAATTAGTTCAATCTGAGTTTGTCTGTTGGTCCAGGCTGTAGCTCCTTTACAGCGATCCCTTGAAATCAGGGAGACAGCCCTGGACCCAGATCACCCCAGCGTAGCTCGATCTCTGCACCAGCTGGCTGGGGTTTATGTTCAGTGGAAGAAGTATGGAAACGCTGAGCAGCTGTACAAGCAGGCCCTGGAGATAAGTGAGAACGCCTACGGTGCTGAGCATGCCAGTGTAGCACGAGAGCTGGAGTCACTGGCCATGCTCTACCAGAAACAAAACAAGTGAGTGGGGCCCAGCTCATGTTAAATTGTTATTTTATATGCGTATTTTATGTTTATCAGTTGTTACAGCCATGTAAAAATGTGTCTCACCTGTGTTAATAATTGCATGAGGGTGTAAAATGTGACTAGTAATACTCGCTGACACCCTGTCAATGCAGGACTCAATATAAAATGCATGTTTCACGGCTTACACCTGGACCTTTTACTGTCAGGTATGAACAAGCAGAAAAACTCAGGAAAAGGTCTGTGAAGATACGTCAGAAGACTGCTCGCCAGAAAGGTCATATGGTGAGCATGTTTGTCAAACTCCCATGGACTTCATCATATTCAGTTAATCAGACATGTTTTATGAGCCTTTTGTCTGCTCCACCTTGCAGTACGGTTTCACTTTGTTGCGACGCAGAGCCCTACAGCTGGAAGAGCTGACCCTGGAGAAAGACTCAGCTGACTGTGCCAAAACACTTAATGAACTGGGTGTTTTGTACTACCTCCAAAACAACCTGGAGTAAGTCTCACACGCTTTACAGCCTGTATACACACAGAAAACAAAACACATTACATGTGCATTTCAAGGTGCATTGTATATTACATTTTTACTAAGGTTTGGTTCTTAATTTTTTTTATTTTTTGAGTTCCCCAGTGAGTAAGATTCAGGATCTACCTGTAGAAATGGAGTACAGTATTCAGAGTTTTGTTGTCACGTGTGTATAATCATGTGGAATAAGAACTGTTGTGTTTCTGCTGTTGCTATGAACAGACTTCCTCTTCTCGTTTTCATAGTGGGTGTTCTCTGTATTTAACTGTATTACTACACCTACTAGTCTGAGGGTGGAGTTAGTTTCCCCTTAATTAAAAGTCCCAGAACAGACTAAACAAACAGTGATTCTAATAAAGGTCGGTTTTTGCATTTTCTTCTGGCCACTGAAGGGGAGGGTAGAGGGTGGTCAGTTGGTTTGCGTATGTAGTTTTACTTCTAAATAAGACTAGGTATTTCCCACTAAACAGTTTCATATTGAAGATGGTGTTGGAGATTTAACGTCGTTAATATAAATCACAAACGTTCCCCACTCCAGGGGTATTTGAGTTTTGCAGTTGATTTTAAGCCTAGATGACTGGAAAGCTTAGATCCTGTATATTGGCTTCTACACTGAGCAAAAATAGAAATGCCTTATGTACAGTATTTGTGGGACACAAGACGCGCGGCCCAAAATGAGCTCATGATGTCTTATAATTATAAAACATGGTTAATTCTCTTGGTTTGTAAACAAACTGTGTCCATCTCTGTGAGTGAGCGCTTGCTCAGTGATCCAGTGATTCCACCCACAACACAGGTGTGTCATGTCCAGATGCTGCTCAGACAGCGTTAACAGTTACTCAGACACACCTTATACTGGGGACAATAAAAGGACACCTCAAAATGCCACATTTCCTCAGATGTCACCATGCCACAGATGTTGCAAATCATGCGGGAATGGTTTCGGATAACATCCCACAACACTGTGTAGCCCTCAAAGAGGAGTGGAATAACATTCCATGGGCCACAATTGACAATATTGTCAACTTGAGAAGACGATATGTCACTCTATGGGAAGCCAGTGGTGGACACTTAAGATATCAAGTGGTGATTTCTTTCAACCAGCCCCCACCATGTCCACATGAATGTCCCTGAATGTCAGACTTCACTATCATGTTCTAACGGACAGTAATCTATACCACACTGATCAACAAAATAAACTGTGTGCGATTTAATATATTGTGCAACACCTCATGCTGTTAAAAATTGGAAGTGACACATAGGGGTTTTTTATTTTTGCTCAGAATATTTATTCAACCGTCTTATTTTATTCACATATTGACACCCCTCTCTGCCTTCACCAGTGCAGCCAAGGTGTTCCTAAGTCGTTCACTGGAAATGCGGCAGCGTGTCCTCGGCCCAGATCATCCAGACTGCGCTCAGTCCCTCAATAACCTGGCAGCGCTGCACACGGAGAGGAGAGAGTATGAGACAGCCGAGGACATGTACGAGAGGGCTCTGGACATTCGCAAGAAGGCCCTGTCACCGGACCACCCCTCACTGGCGTACACACTGAAACACCTGGCCATGCTCTATAAACGCAGAGTGAGACACCTGTGTTTGTTTAATCCTCTAGGTTTAATACTCTCTGTTGAACACCTCATTTTGTGTTGGACATTGTTTGAGAATCTGATGTAAAAATCTGTTGCTTATACAGGGGAAGCTGGAGAAGGCTGTTCCGCTGTACGAACTGTCTCTGGAAATCAGGGAGAAGAGTTTTGGGCCCAAACACCCCAGTGTGGCCACAGCACTGGTCAATCTGGCCGTGATCTACTGCCAGCTGGTCAGACTATTTTGGCATGCTTCCTCTCTCTAAACCAGGGGTGTCAAACTCATTTTAGTTCAGGGACCTCATCCTCCCAGTATGATGTGAAGTGGGCCAGACCAGTGAGATACTAACATAATAGCCTATAAATAATATCAACTCCAAAAATGTTTCTATATTTTAGAGTGAAAAAAAGTAAAATTACATTTTGAAAATTTTTACATCTGAAAACTGTCCTTTAAAAAATATGAATAATATGAACAAACATGAAAAAACTGAAATTTATTAAGAAAAATATGTGCAGTTTTTTTTAAACCAATGTGTTTATTGATTTTGGTTTTTTTTTTTTCAACAGTACACAATAACAACTTATGAACACGGTGGTTCAAAGGTTACATTCAGCAGGAGTACGTGTCCACAAGAGTCCATTCACAGGGTAGAAGAAAACAGAAAAAAAAAAGAAAAGTCCTTGTATGTAAAATAGACACACTGATATGCAGAGGGTGTAGCTATTTCTCTCCAGGTTCATTCATTAGGTGTGATAAATCATTATTCTCAAGATATTGTATAAAGCGTCCTCACACATTATGAAGCAAGTGCTGTTGTTAAGTATAAAAGTCATTTTTTCCAGAAGTAGACAGCCAGTTCTCTGAACCACTGTGTACCATTGGCTTTACCCATCTTTTTCCATGTCAAACCAATCAGTCTTTTTGCCTGTAGGAGGCACATGTTAAGAAAGATTTGTTCCTGCTGTTTTATGTTATGCCCCTCTGGGTAAAAACCAAGTACAAAAAGTTTTGGCTCTTGGTCTAGTCTAGGGCTGCACAATATTGGAAAAAACAAAAAATTGCGATATTTTTTTTTTTCAACCCTGCGATATATATTGCAATATGAAAAAATACTCAGGAGGATATAAGAGCTATGTGGTGCCGACATAAATGGTCAAACAAATTAGTTGTGTTACCTCTCATTGTGGCAGCAGTTGCAAGGCATTATCGACACAGAACGTGTTTCAGCATCATCCTTGTAGCTGAAATAATTCCAGATAACTGGCGTTGCTTTTGTTTTTGGCACCAAGTCTTCATTTTTGGTGATTTTCTCTTGTTCATTCCTCATTTTTCAATGTTGTTACCGGCAACTCATTCCAAACTGATTAAGAACGATTGTGATTGGTGAATCGCTGCGCGCAGTATGTGTCAGGTACTCAGTTTGAAATTACATGAGAACATGTTGAGTTCATTTGCCTCCTACATTACAGAATCTGCAGTGTGACTATTGTGCACATGTACATTGCGATGACGATGCTCAAATGATACATTGTGCTGCTCTAGTCTAGTCTGATTGATAGAATCTCCTGAAATATTAATTTAACCTCTTCCCAGAACTCCCCCAGTCTAGGACACGACCATAAGCAATGGGAGGGTGTACCCTTATTTACAGTGCATCTGGTGCATAGGTCTGGAGTATTACAGTTAAATTTGTTCAGTTTTTCTGGTGCAACATACACTGTTATAAGCCATTTGAATTGTTGAAGTTTCAGAGGTGTTAGTTTACCTGTCTGAGTTTGAGCTGGTTTGCAAACTGTATGCCACTGTTCCAATATAAGTGCAGTTTTAACAATATTATGCCTCAGTTTATCATTTACACATGTACAATACAACTTACAGATTTGAGTGGATCTACAAATGCACAAAATATTTAGGAAAAGGCAGAATATTGTTAAAATTGCACTTAAGACATTTCAGGTTGTTTAAATTTGTTCAGGTTATTCATTGTTTAGTGAAAGGATAGAATATAAATGCATTCATTGTCATGTATGTACATATGTAATGAATGTATGAATGTAATTTTAGTTTTTTACTGGTCCGACCCACTTGACATCCAATTCAGCTGAATGTTTCTCATGAACTAAAAATGATGTCTTTTTTTAATATCTTAAATGTAATTTTTGCATTTCACAAATTCATCCCTTGGGCCGAACTGGACCCTTTGGCAGGCTGGTTTTGGCCCACAGGCCATATGTTTGACACCCGTGCTCTATACAATATATTCTAGATTTGTATTTGTCTGTAATATAATGTGTTGCATATAAAGCCAATATAATGTTTTTTTCTTTCAGAAGAAGCATGGTGACGCCTTGCCTCTTTATGAGCGAGCACTCAGAGTGTATGAGGACAGTTTGGGTCGTTCACATCCACGTGTCGGAGAAACACTCAAGAACCTGGCCGTCCTAAGGTACGCTAATTCAGAGAGGCAACGTAAATATCAATGCTGTAATGGTTTGTAAAAATAAGTAGTCTTTTTTTTTTTTTTAGAATTTTCTTTTTTTCACTTGGAAAGACATTTGTATACCATGTGTAAAGGAAAATCAACAATGGTAAAGCATGAAATTGTACGTACACATTACATACAAGTTCTCTGTTTAAAAAAAAACAAAACAAAGACAACTGTTCTTAAAGTAAGTCTTCCCTTTTTTTTATTTTGTTAGTCATACCTTAGAACAAAAAGATGTCATTGTTCCCTTATTTTCATTATTCTTATGCCAAAAACCACACAAGTTTCAGTACCAGTACAATCAGCCACTTCAGTTATAACTTGTCAATTCCAGTCAAAGTCAAATCTGGCCTCAGTGGGGTGATATATACAGTCCATTTTGACCACATTTCTATAAATTTATCCTGTTTTACTTTTAGTGAAAAGGACAGTTTCTCCATTACATAGATTTCATAGATTGCTTTTAACCAATCTTCTAGTTGTGGTGCATCTGGTTGTAGCCACTTCCTTGTCAGAGTTTTTTTTGCTCCACTAAGTAGTACTCTCATTAAATATTTGTCTCCTTTAGTTGGAATGTTCTGCGTCATGGCTCTCATGTGCAGTGTTAAAGCATCAAATGGGATTGTGGTCTTAAATATAAATTCCAAACAATTGTGGATGTTCTTCCAGAATGACTTGATTTTTGAAGTAGTCATTTTTATAATTTGTTGTGTAAATAGCTATGAAGAAGGTGACTTTGAGAAAGCGGCAGAACTTTACAAACGTGCAATGGAGATCAAAGAAGCAGAACCATCGCTGGTGTGCGGAAATGCTCCATCTCGGCATTCATCCAGCGGGGACACGTTCAGCCTAAGGGGACCTGGACCCCTCCTGCACGCCCCAAGGTGACTCCTCAGCCACTTTCTGCCACACAGTGATACTTTGGCTACTTTAATTATCACTGAGTAGCTAAAACTTTAAGGGAACCTGGTCCTGCTCAACGTCCTGCTTATCCAGCTGTGATCATTGTCTGGATGGAGGAGTTGTGTTTGGTCAAACATACTGTAACTGCCAATAGGATTCTATAGTCCACATCATAACGCTGTGAAATCAACGCATTTGCAAAAATTATTTATGAATCTATAGTATTCATATGTCAAGAACTTTGTTAACTTAGTCCTTTTACAGGCCTGGAACTCAGGATTTATTTGAGAGTGAAACACGTCTTCCCGATTAACCTCGAACAGTTTATGTGCAAAGATAAAACAGCAAACAGATTCATTTTCTGATTTGAAAAGTCCAGCCAAGACACTTAAACAAAACTTGATCACAATACTCACTTTTTGAGCTTTCAGTGGATTCTACTTTTTGAAGTCTTTCCAGATTTCTGTGTTTTTTGTTGTCTGATTTTAATAGGATAAAAAAAAAAAAAAAACACTCAGAAGGTGTTTTATAACTTCTCAAAATTAGATGGTGAATGGCTCAATCCAATCATGCTTTTAACAGAATACGCAGTTCAGTTTCTAAATCTGCATTCTGAATAATGATGTTAAATCTGACAAATGCTGCCATCTCTCATCTGTAATGTGAATGAGTAACAGTCTGTATTTATATTCAGTAATTATGTGTTTTGTATTAATGACACAACCAGAATTAAGTATTCAGTTTTAACAAATTATTTCAAAAATACAAAAAAAAAATGGAGGCTAAGATAAGTAACAAAGTATTACCATGTGTGAAGAAACATCACCTCTGCTACTAATATGCATTTATTTATTCATATATTAAACAGGGAGATTTAATGCAATTGCCAATGAATGAATGCCACAAGTTTCTATGTAGTAAAAATAATGATTTACTGTCTGACCAAACGACCATAAAGCCAAGACAAAGAGAACAGTGTGCCATAATATGTTGCCAAATGTAGTACATACTGTGTATTTGTTATATACATATATATTGTATTCATGTATTAATGTAATTAAAAGCTGTACAGAACCAAAAATATAGCATCAAAAATATAAACAGCACTGTAATCCACCCAATAAATACTTTATTGAGACAACATGAAACATTGTGAAGTAGTTTTTTTTTTTTTTTTTAGCAGATGTTTTCATCAAGCTGGGAAATTCATACGTTAATGCACTACCAATTTTAATACTTAATTTTTTTTTATATTTATGATTACTTCAGTCATTCCATTTCCAAATGACACATACAGTATGCCCGATGTTTTGTGTATTGGGAGCACTTCTCATGCATTCCTTTCTGTAACTGTCAAACATGTTAACACTAGCTTCTTGTAAAACCTTATACGGCCATTATAAAGGTACTTGTTATCAAAGTGAACATTGGATTACACAGTTTCCAGACATTCGACTCTACATCTGTTGAGAATGAAGGTGCATTGCTGTATAACGTATCTGATGATCTGTAATGAGTAGATTTTTGCCTATAGTTTCTTCATCTGAGCCATCAGCTCCTCTAGGCTCTGCTCCGTCTCCTCTACAGTATCCCCATCTGCTGCTTCCTGAATTAAAAGAAAAAAAAGATAAAAGTCCAATTAAAACCTCACCGGTGCTTAGCTTAGAATTCATGTTAGTAGTTAAAAAGCTGCACCAAAGTATATGCAGATTTGAAGATCAAACACATTCCATAACCGTTTCTGTATTTATCTTCTAGTGGTATCATTTTACATTAACTGGAAATTAAAAATTGCTGAAGGGAGTAAAAACATGTTATGACAGAATACTGACCTCAGATGGAATGGTGAAAGCCACAGTGATACCTTCAGGGAGGTCAGGCACAGGTCCAGATGCAGCCTGTAACTCTGCATCTGTTACTTCTGACACCAGTTCAATGCCTGCATGGCACAATTCATGACATTAAAAAAACTTAAGTAATGTTAGCTGTCGTACACTGAAAAGCCTCATCAAATACACTCGTGGGAAAAATTAGTAGACCATCAAAAGTCATCAAAAACAATGGTTATACAATCAAGTACTAACTCCTGTGTGTTCATGTGACTAAAACAGACAGAAAAGAAAACATGGAATGACTAAAAGCACTGTTTTTGTCGGTACAAAGCCATAGATATTGATGTAAGAACGGAAGTGATTTTGGTTATTATCAAGAAAACAGAAAATGGATAGATATCAGCTCTGAAATTAAACTATTATGAGCTATTTTTGTTGTTACCTCCGCCAAGTGTAACGGCGGAGGTTATGTTTTCATCAGAGTTTGTCTGTCTGTCTGTCTGTTATCAAGATAACTCAAAAAGTTATGGACGGATTTGGATGAAATTTTCAGGAAATGTTGATACTGACACAAGGAATAAATTATTACATTTTGGTGATGATCCAGGGGGAGGGACTGATCTGCCTTGGCAGAGGTCTGTGCACTCCGAGTGCATTTCTAGTTATCATTATATTTGTCCAAACAAATGTACCTTTAGTTGTACCAGGCATTAAAATGAACAAGAAATTGAAAAAAAAAACAAAGGTGGTCTTAGAATTTTTTTCATGGAACAGTTGTCACTCACCCCACTCATTGTCCTCATGTACAACGTCCTCCTCTTCTTGTACAACTTCCACTGTGGGGCGCTCTGCTTCTTTTTTCTGAAGGTTAAAAGTCACACAGACACTATTACTTTCCAGGTAAAATGATGTATTGGAATAATTCAGTTAATCCAGTGAACACGTATTTGACAAACAGACAGAACACACACCTTGTACTCTTCTTGTTGTCTCCTACAGTGGCGGTCGTTACACTGGGGGTTGGGTTTCATAGCCATGGTGGGAAAGAAGTCCTGCATGGCATTGTAGCCAAGGTAATAACTGACAGTACCGAACTTCAACAAGTATCTGGAGGAGAAAATATGCATTTTATACTTTAATTTGTGAATTTATGTAAGATTTCCACTTGGCCAAAAATCACTCAGTATCTTACTTGAGGACATTCTGCACCAGGATGCCAGCGACTACACCCATAGTTGTTGGTAAACTGGCTGCACATACACCCTCCCTCTTTAGGGTCTTCTCATCAATGTTGGCGGCCACCACCAGTGGAGGTGCACACTAATAAGGAATGTGAAGTTGAAATTCTTATGAATAAGTGTGTGAAGTTGAAATACTTATGAATAAGTGTTTAGAACTGAAAATGTGTCAGCGTAAAGAAAAGTGTAATGTTTGAAAGTACCGCAAAGCAGGCGGTCTCTCCTGGAATGATGAGCTGGATGTGTCCTGATACAGCGTTCTCACTGACACCAGACTCCATCCAGATCTGACCGAGTTCATTACAAGCCTGTGAGAAACAGGACAATTACGTAAGTACTACACATTACACTTTTTCTGTTTAGCTTACTGGGCGATAGGCCATGAGTTATTATGAAGGCGATGTGTTCGGCATCGTCTTTGTTGTTGTCGCCATCATTACCATTTTCTTCAGACATTTTCTCTGACAAAATTACTGCCTGGATCCATTTCAAATTTTATATGTAGCTTCCTTGGGACAGTGTTTACAATGTCTGTTCACAGTTTTGAGATATTTAGATTTTTGCATTTTTGACAAATTTTTAAGGTCAAGGTTACTTTATTTATACTCGTAGGTAGATTTGTTTTGCAGTCTAGGTGATTGCCTTGGCATTACAACAACACATACATTGAACATGCAAGACAGGCACTTGATCACGCTTACAGACAGGACCAAAAGACAGGACAAAAAGTGCTCAGTGTTCCACCATTCATCGGTATAGCAGCATGGATAAGTAAAAGAATAAAATAAATAAGATCAAATAAATAAAAACAAGATGCAATAAAAACACAATAAAAACCAGAAAAGATAAAATAAAAACAATCTGGGATAAAAACCAGGATAAGAACATAAAATTTAAAAATTTGAAGTCACAGTAATAATAAATAGAGCAAAGAAATGGAATAAATAACTAAATAAGTTAGTAAAGTGCAATGTCACTATTTCTTATTGAGCTCAGTGACGGCAACAGGAACAAAGCTATTTTTATAACGCTGTGTCCTGCACCTTGGGACTAAAATGACTAAAAATAAAAATATAAAAATAAAAATAATTTTTAAAAATATTAAAAATGTGCCTTTACTTATAATGGTTCATATTTCGATGGCTTATAGCATGGAAATGGTTACAGATATCAATATAGTTCCTATTGAGCACTGATAGGAAGTCATATATGGACTTTCATTTAATTAGTTGAGTTCTCCTCCAGTGAAAGTACCACCCACTTCTACTGGAAGACCACAGGACTCTAACATAACAGCAGAACCTGACAACCTAACACATTCAATTTGTTGTTGATTCCTGATAGAACATGCCGGTGAGATACAGGGCTGTTGGTTCTATTTTTTTTGTGTTTGTTTTCTCCAAGTGAAACACTTACTTGATTTATGGCCATTCTGGCCTCGAAGTTGTCCACACAACTCAGCACCAGGTCCACTGGCTTCCCTTCTTCCAGCCCTCCATGGCTGAGAACACACAGAATAATTTATCATGAAGGTGCACTGACAGGACAGAAAAGGGAGAAGTATTTTCAATTCCTACCTAATGCGGTCCATGAAATGTGTGAAGTTTTCCATGGTGGTGATATTGTAGTTATGGGTCTCAAATGACACATCTGGGTTGATGTTTCTGTGAGATAATTAACAGGTAAGCAAAAACAGAGAAAAAAAAAGGAACATACTGTATGTCTATAAACGAGTACACATGCCTAAGTGTGTGTTCTGCTGCCTCCACTTTGCTGAGACCAGCCTGGTGTGGTTGGAAGAAGAGTCGGTTCATGTTGGCCAGTTCTACTTTATCATAGTCGAAGAGGAGCAGCTGTGATGACACAAGGATAGATGAAACTGGGTGAGTGGAACACAGGCAACCGTTCTGCTGAATGAGATGAACGGTGGAGGGTAAAAACACTGAGGAGGAATAAATAAAAGTTGGTATTACCTTACCAATGCCACATCTGGTAAGCATTTCTGCTGTCACACTGCCCACTCCTCCCACACCCACTACAGCGACGGTGTATGTCCGGATTTTCTGCAACGCATTAGAGGACTGTTAATTATCTCCTAGGTCTAAACCAGGATATGAAAATAATATTTTAGATATAATGGTATACGTAATCTATAAATATGAGGAAAGTGACCCACAATACCTTAACCAACAAGCAAATGTAATACATAAACATATGTTGACTTTCCATATCATCGCTGTCGGGTGGAACCTCATACATCTACTTGGTCCTTTTTTTTTTTATTATTGGTCAGTCTTTACATTGGCCTGATGGTTTTAGAAATATTTAACCAATGAAAAGTGTTGAAAAAGGCTTGTGACTACATCTCTTAACTCCATTTATTTATTTAGAATAAACATTGTTTTTCCAGTTTCCTGAAAAATAACTTTTGGACATAAGAGGTTTCCGCCCAACAGCGACGATATGCAAGTCATGTACATATTAAATACAAACTATACAACACCTATTAGGAACTGGGACAATGTGCAATAATCTGACTGATATATACGATGAGTTGCTGATAAATGATGGGACTAAAATGAATATAAAGGTTAGATAGGGAGAAGACTCAACTAAAAAAAAAGACTAAAATAAATTAAAAAAAATAAAATTGAAAAAGAAATAACAAAAATTTAAAAAATACAAAAAAATAAAGATGGATGGAAGACTTTAGTGTTCACTTAGATCATAAGACCTGGTTCAATGTTTTATATAATGCCAAGAAAATTACTAGGTCAAATAAATCTTATGAAGCACCATGAACAGTAATTATTAAATTCCAGAAATACATAGTAAATATGATGATTACTGTACCAAAACCAGCCTGGCACTTACTTTCTTTTAATGTGGATGTGTTAATACTCATCTTAATACTGACCATAAGTCTTCTATTAGTTTATAAGACACCTATGATAGCTCTTCAGTTTTCATTCTCTTTCTAATCACAGGCCTAGATAGGAATGTTTACTCTCAGTCAGTTTCTCAGTTCTGCATGTTTTGGAAGCTACTTTGTCTCTAACGATACCACAAGATACAGCATAACCCAACTCCCTAAACTTCCCAGGACAACTCCAAGGTCTTGCATTCTGTCTGTATCTTATTTTTTTTCTTCTGCTTAGCGACAGTGTCATACGTCATATTAACCAATCACATTTAAGCTTAG
Organism: Sphaeramia orbicularis; assembly: GCF_902148855.1. Classification (NCBI taxonomy): domain Eukaryota; kingdom Metazoa; phylum Chordata; class Actinopteri; order Kurtiformes; family Apogonidae; genus Sphaeramia; species Sphaeramia orbicularis. Next base: position 9,865,353 of record NC_043976.1, on the reverse strand, counting down.
CGCAGGCTCCTACAAATTAGACTGACTTCCTGGACAGGTCAGAACTGACTTCTGAGAGGGCGATGCTTCGTTTGTCAGTTTTTCACTTGTGCACAATAAAGGAAGGCCTGACTGACAACCAATCCATTCTCCACGAATTTCTTTGTTGTTTATGCCTCCACAACAGACGTGTCCTTTGATCACAACGTTCTGATCTACAGGGTGTCCCATAAGTCTCCATACATAGGAGACATAATACATTCCATACATACAGGGTGGGGAAGCAAAATTTACAATATTTTGACGCAGGGATTGAAAGACAGTGTATGACCAACTAGAAGCACTCGGAGAGCGCAGACCTCCGCCAAGGCTGATCAGTGGCCCCCCCCGTGGGCCCCCCCAACCCCCAATCACCACCAAAATTTAACCATTTCTTCCTTATCCCATTTCCAACAAACCCTGAAAATTTCATCCAAATCTGTCCATAACTTTTTGAGTTATGTTGCACACTAACGGACAGACAAACAAACAAACAAACAAACAAATAAACCCTGGCAAAAACATAACCTCCTTGGCGGAGGTAATTAGTTTATTGAAAGTCATGAGAATTTATTTGCCACAAGAAAATGTACATAATAGAAAATGTTTTTATTCTATGTGTCCTCCTTCTTTCTCAATAACTGCCTTCACACGCTTCCTGAAACTTGCGCAAGTGTTCCTCAAATATTCGGGTGACAACTTCTCCCATTCGTCTTTAATAGTATCTTCCAGACTTTCTCGTAATAGTTTTGCTCATAGTCATTCTCTTCTTTACATTATAAACAGTCTTTATGGACACTCCAACTATTTTTGAAATCTCCTTTGGTGTGACGAGTGCATTCAGCAAATCACACACTCTTTGACGTTTGCTTTCCTGATTACTCATATGGGCAAAAGTTTCTGAAAAGGTATGGATAATAGTGTTAGGTATGATTATGACATCAATATATGTTTGGTTTCAAAACAATTGATGTAGTGCCTGCTGAGAAAAAACAACTAAATGTTCATTGTAAATTTTGCTTCCCCACCCTGTATATCAGGGGTCTCAAACTCATTTTCTTTCAGGGGCCACATTCAGCCCAATTTGATCTCCAGTGGGCCGAACCAGTAAAATAATAGCATAATAACCTATAAATAATGACAACTCCAAATTTTTGTCCTTGTTTTAGTGCAAAAAACCCCCATTAAATTATGAAAATACTTACTTTTATAAACTATCCAAATAAAAAAAAGATGTGAATAAACTGAAAAAACTGACATTTCTTAAGAAAAATAAGTGCAAGTTTAACAATATTCTGCCTCAACTTATCATTTCTACATGTGCATTATGGATCAGATCTACAAAGACACTCAACACTGAGTAACAGGCAGAATATTATTAAAATTGTGCTTGATTTTCTTTAGACATTTCAGGTTGTTCATATTTGTTCAGGTTATTTGCATTATATTGTTTCAGGATAGTTTGTAAATATAAATATTTTTATAATTTAATGTTATTTTTTGCACTAAAACAAAGATGAAAAATTGAAGTTGTCATTATTTATAGGCATAATTTAAGATTTTTTTTTTTTCCCCACATCAAACTGAGAAGAAAATATGGAGTTATTATTTTTTGTAGGTTATTATGTTATTATTTGACTGTACATCATATTGGTCTGTATGTGGAACCTGAACTAAAATGAATTCGACAGCCTTGACTGTAGAATTTTTGCACTTTCCAAATTCATCCCATGGGCCGGATTGGAACCTTTGGCAGGCCGCATTTGGCCCCCGGGCCGCATGTTTGAGACCCCTGCTGTATATGGTTCTAACATGTATTTCTTTATATTTCTTCTTTATAGTTCTTCAGCAGTGGAGGACACGCACTGAAATGTGTTCCCGACAAAATGGCAGTCATATAGAGCATATTATATAAATAAAAATGGTTTATGTCAAGAAACGTTTATTTTTCCTATGTATATTATTCCTATGTATTTTTCCTTTCTGAAACTGAATGAGGAAAAAACTGAAATCCTGCTTGTTGGCCCAAAAGCAAAAAGGGAAATGCTGATGAGTAGGATGGGCAAACTCACTTCCTGGATCAAACCAGAAGTGACAAGTCTGGGAGTCATTATAGACTCAGACTTAAACTTTAAGTCCCACATAAAGAAAGTCACTAAAACGTCATTCTTCCACCTCAGAAACATAGCCAAAGTAATGCCGGTTATAAATCGAAAGGATGCTGAAAAACTGGTCCATGCTTTTATCTCCAGCAGACTGGACTACTGTAATGCACTCCTTACAGGTCTCCCAAAAAGCAGCACAGACAGACTTCAGCTGATTCAGAACTCTGCAGCTAGGTTATTAACCAAAACCAAGAAGAGAGAGCACATTACTCCAGTGTTGGTTTCCCTGCACTGGCTACCGGTAACCTACAGAATTGATTTTAAGATACTACTCCTCACGTATAAAGCTCTAAATGGAACCGGACCAAGTTACATTGCAAACTCACTGATCAATTATGTACAAACTAGAACACTGAGGTCATCAAACGCAGGTTTACTAGCGACTCCCAGAAATATTACAAAGAAAATGGGGGACGCAGCCTTTACTAACTATGCACCAAAGTTATGGAATACAATTCCAAAAGACATTAGAGAAGCCAGTTCACTGAATATATTTAAAACCAAATTAAAAACATTTTTATTCTCATTAGCCTTTGAAAGGAGATAAAAATGGGGTAACAATTCAGGAACCAGGAATGTGCGGTTTTTCATTTTTATTTTATTTTATTGTATTTCTGTTTTTATTTTTTATTTTACTGTATTTCAAATTTCATCTTATTTCTTGCACTTCCAAAATTCTATGTATAATCACATATTTTAATGTGCGCTGCTTTTATTTTTATTTTATTGTATTTCTCTCACATTTCATCTTATTTCTTGCACTTCAAAAATTCTATGCATAATCAAATATTTTAATGTGCGCTGTTTTTATATTTATTTTTATTTTATTGTATTTCTAATCAAATCTAAATGTATTTTAATATTGTATTTTTTTTCAATCAATGTGAAGCACTTTGGGCTGCAATTTCTGTATGAAAGGTGCTATACAAATAAAGTTTATTATTATTATTATTATTATTATTATGTATGGAGACTTATGGGACACCCTGTATACACCTTCCAATGGGCTTTATGCGCAGCCCCACTATTTCCTGAACTTAAGGCAGCTCCTTTATTTCCTGTTTTTCATTATTGGACACACTGATTAATCCAGGTGTGTCTGCTGCTTCTTGTTGGGACTACTGTGGTCAGACACACATGGATTAATCAGTGTGTCCAATAATGAAAAACAGGAAATAAAGGAGCTGCCTTAAGTTCAGGAAGTAGTGGGGCTGTGCATAAAGCCCATCCCACATGTCTGACCTGCTGTACATGCTCCTACATTATCACTGTGGTTTGACATAATACTAATGCTTTCTCCTTGAGACATTATCCAGTGTACGAGGGCCGTTCAATAAGTTCATGGCCTCACCCAGAAATACTGGTTGTTATAATACAGGATGTTACATTCTTTTGTGATGGGATAGTGATGCTTGAACATCGATGGACCAAGTGCATTGCTGTAAATGGAGATTATGTTGAAAAATAAAATATAAATTATCAGTCTGTGTTGTTCTGTTCTGGGTGAGGCCATGAACTTATTGAACGGCCCTCGTATTATCAGGAACATTAGATGACTTTGTAAAGCTGTGGTTTGCCTTAATACTTATTTTAGCAATGAGTGGACTGCAGTTACTTGTACTGGCGCCTAATGCTTGAAAAAAATTACAATCTGACTTTCAGTTTCAAACCCATATTGTACTGAATGAGTTTAAAGCTCAGGTGAAGTCACTGCTGTCATCCTTGTCCGTGTGCAAGTGTTTGGCAAGTTATCATGTTAATAATCTAATTTGTTGTTTATTATTTTTAATGTAACTACGCTGTTGGTCTCCCTTGTAAAAGAGATCTTTGATTTCAATTAAACTATTAAACTAAGGCTATTTTTTAGCTTGCAAAAAAGAAAAAGAAAAAAAAATTAAACTAAGGCTAAATAACCAAATACATGCAGGATTTGACAAAGTTAATAAGGTATTTTATGGGCCTGGACAAGTGAGTAACGGAGGGAGAAACCACTGTGCATCAATACTAATCATTTCTTATCTGTTTTTAAAAATTGATTTAGCAGCAAATATAATAGCTCAAATTGTGGATCTAAGCAAGCACTGTAACATGCCATTAAGGAATAATGACCAAATATTTAATAAAAACATGAATTTATCATCATTGACAAAGTAACCGAGTGAGGAAAAATATACAGCAGTTATTCAAGTTTTGGAAAAAATGCCAAAAAATGCAAACATTTAGTATACCACACTCTTCTTAATATATGAGAGTACATTATATCCAAAAATTATACTGAAATCATTTTTATTTGTTTTAAAAGGCATTAATTCATGGTAATGGAGTGAGGTGTTTGTTCAGCGTGATGCACCCTAATAATAATAATAATAATAATAATAATAATAATAATAATAATAATAATAATAATAATAATAATAATAATAATCAAAGATTTTATTAAGATACTGGTAAAATTATCCGTTTTTGGCCACATATGTTTCATTACTATATTTAATACACATCTTTCTGCAGATTTTTTACATAATAAACAACATTCAAAATCATTATAGTATTTGATTATTATGAAATATGAGATTAGACACAGGCATATATTTTGAACATACTTATTTGCACATTACTATTTACATTCTGAATTTATGCTGTTTACATTCATTTACAACCTTTACTGTTCTTAATTTACACTGTATTCTCATATATTTTCTTATATATCCAGTTGTAATTCAGGTACAAATTAAATAAACACAGTTTTAGAAACTAGAGATATATGTCTTTCATGCTGAGTAATAAAAACATTGTTTTAGAGCACAGGTGACAAACATGTGGCCTGGGGGCCAAATCCGGCCCACCAAAGGGTCCAATCTGGCCCGCAGGATGAATTTGTGAAATGCAAAAATTACACTGAAGATATTAACAATCAGTGGTGTGAAAATCATTTTATTCCAGAGTCTACATGCAGACACAAACAGTCTAATTAGATTTCAAGTTTGTCAGACCAGTAAAATATTATCCTAATAACCTACAAATAATGACAACCCCAAATTTTCATTTTTTTTTTGGTGTAAAGAAGTAAAACTACATGAAAATGTTTACATTACCAACTATACTTGTACAAAAAATATGAATAACCTGAACAAATATGAACAAACGGAAATGTCTGAAGAAAAGTAAATGCAATTTTACCAATATTCTGTCTGTTACTAAATGTTTTGTGTGATTGTAATGCACATGTGTAAACGATAAACTGATAAACCGAGGCAGAATATTGTTAAAATTACACTTGTTTTTCTTAAGACAATTCAAGTTGTTCATGTTATTCAGATTTTTAAGGAAACTTTGTAGATGCAAACCTGATCATAATAGAATTTTACTTTTTTCACTATTATTATTTTACAGGTCCGACCCACCTGAGATCAAACTGGGCTGAATGTGGAACTGAACTAAAATGAGTTTGACACCCCTGTTTTAGAGAAAAAAGAAATGGACCCTGATGTTCACTTTCACTTGGCCAGGCTCTTATGCTTTCAGTGATTGTGAAATTGTTCATTTGTTCATTTATTCGTTTGTTTATCCTGCTGGTTTGACTTTTTTTGTTTTTGGCTAAACGTAAGGAACACACACACACACACATATATATATCTATATCTATATCTATATCTATATCTATATATATATATATATATATATATATACACACACACACACATAAGTTATTTTAAGTCAGACTGATTAGAAACTAGGTAAATTGGTTGCTAATGTAAAGATGGAGGATGCATCATTGAACTGTGGTTATTTTTTAATACAAACCTGCATTATAATACATTTAGAGCAGGTAGTTGTCATTACATTTAATACACACACCTAATAAATAACATGTATGTATGGGTGAAAGGGGGGAATCCAATTAACCCTCCGGTATCCAGGTGCACCTTTCAGGCACACTTTGCACTTCGTTTTAAAAAACTTCACATTATTTTTCACAATTTAAATAAGGTTAGGATTCAAAAGTTGATCATTTTTGCATGTTCTTTAAAATTCCGTCCACCAACTAAAATTTGCACTTTGTAAATAAAAGAAAATTACAAGACTAGCATCTGTCTCCCAAGTGTGCCTAAAATGCACTATTTCTTCCATTTGATCTGTATGATTAGGGCTGACCTTGATTTACAAAAATAAAATCAAAGTAGAGCAGAAAAATAAATCAATATATAATATTTAACAGTTTGATTTATAGGTGTGCATTTTACGCACACTTGGTGACAGATGCTAGTATTTTTGAACATTTCACCTAGCGCCAAAAATAATGATGCAAATTAACCAATATTGCTGTTAATCATTGACATATGCCAGACTGCAAAAATCAAATAATATGTGATCCACTTTTTATGTAGAATATTGAAAAAAAAAACATTTTTTGTGTTTTTGCATCCCAAAAAATGGTTTGTTTACATTACAAACACGGCATTTAACCCTTTCATGCATGAATTATGAGAACATTAATCAAGATTTTTTGTCCAGAGTGGTTTTTATCCCTCTCTCAGCATGAAAAAAACAAACAAAAGAAAAAAACTATGCAAGTGATTTTTTTATGAACCTATTTTTCATGAAGTCACAAAAATATCCACTTAGTTGGACACTATGCGTTTAATTTTACAAGCAAAGAAACATGTATTTATTGATATACTGTGCAAAAACTATGAAATAAAACCATGTTTAATGCTGCTAATCTGATGTTTTCTCACATTTTAACAAACTCTAATACTAGTTTTTAATTACTTCATGGAGATAATGTGAAAAAAAAACTACTTTTATTTTAAAAAAGCAAAAAATAATAATAATTGGCAATTTTTTTTTTGTTTAAATCCAAACATGTTAGTGCAGATCAGGTTTATCAAGAACAGCAAAGTTACAGTAATGGTATGAATTACAGTGTATGGGATTGATGCACAAAAAAACAAATCCATAAATATACAAGAAAACATCTTTGATCAGCTGTCCACTGTAGTGACCACTGTGCATGAAAGGGTTAAAGAGTTAAAAAATGTGACAATTATTGAGTATTTGGTATTTTTATTTATGGCTCGAGCTGATGAAATAGAAAAAAAAGTGTAAAAGAATTAAAAACAAACTGTATGAAAATTTTATTGACATTATTCCACAAGTGTGCCAAAAAAGCACACTTGGTGCTTAGTAAGGGCCTTGCTAGATGGGATACCGGAGGGTTAATAATGACTTTTTTTTTTTTTTTCTTTAACCCTTTCATGCATAGTGGTCACTACAGTGGACAGCTATTCTCCAGCTGTTCTCTTGTATATTCTTGGGTTTTGTTATTTTAGTTCCATATCAGCCAGCACAGTGGACGCTTTGTTCCAAACACTGCAATCCATACCATTACTGTAACTTTGCTGTTCTTGATAAACCTGATCTGTACAAACATGTTTGAGTGTAAATAAGTTGCTAGTTGTTATCAGACTGTAATTAACAGTTTTCTTAAACAAAAATTTGTATTTTTTGCAAATTATCTCCATGAAATTAGTAATAACTAGTATTATAGTATGTTAAAATGTGAGAAAACATCAGATTAGCGGTATTAAAAATGTTTTTATTTCATAGTTTTCACTCGTTATATCACTTTCTGGTGATGGGTTTAACCCTTTCATGCATGAATTATGAGAACCTTAATCAAGATTTTTTTCCTGAGTGTTTATTCCTCTTTAGGTATGAAAAAAAACAATGATTAATTTTTTTTTTTTTTTTTTTAATGAACATATTTTTCATGGCACTACAAAAATGTCCACTCAGCTGAACACCATGCGTTTAATTTTTTAAGTAAAGAAACATGCATTTACTGACATACTGTGTGAAAACTATGAAATAAAAACATTTTTATCCTCCTGAGACCCAGCAATGCATTTTTGTCCTCTGTAGGGGACAAAAATGTGACAGTTTCACTTAAAAAATGCTGTCCATTGCAAAGGACATTCCATAAAAATAAATAAATTTTAAAAATGCATTTGAAAAAACAAACAAACAAACAAAAAACTGTTGCATTATGCAGTTTCCAATCAAGACAATTGTTTTATGGAAAAAAGCTAAAATTTTCACTTTCCTGGGTTTCAGGAGGTTAATGATGCTAATCTGATGTTTTCTCACATTTGAACATACTATAATACTAGTTATTACTCACTCAGATAATATGCAAAGAAAAAACTCTGTAAATTACAGTCTAATATGCATTAATGCCCACTGTGTTGGCTGATATGGAACTAAAACAACAAAACTCATGAATATACAAGAGAACAGCTGGAGAAGAACTGTCCACTGGAGTGACCACTATGCATGAATGGGTTAACCTTCCTCTTGTGCTAGCTTATTGTTACCATCTCTTATGTTAACGGGTCAGTTTTGACCCATGTCTTAAATCAGCTGTAAAATACAATAAAAACAATTATCTATCATCCAATTTGTTTCCCATCTCTTGGTTACTTTGTTAGGCTTCCTTATTCATGAAAATATTGGTTTTAATATTTTTGGTGGGAGCCTCTGGACCTTTTTTTGACATTATACCCCTCCATGTGCACTCTGCAAGTCACCAACTCTATACTGGACATCTTCTTTGCTTGTTTTGTTTTTGTGCAGGTATACTGGATAACAAGGCAAAATGAGATATCCCAAAAGCTCACATGATTGGGAGAGGAGCTGGCTGTCAGTGTGTTGGCTGACAGTGCACTTATGATTTCAGTTTTGGCTCTAATTATTGTTTTAAAATCTTGTTTTTATAACTGGGTCGAAACTGACCCTAACAACACAAATGTCAGAATTTTAACCACAGCATTTCATAATTTAGTGGAAAAAAATGTTTTGTATTATTTTTGTTGAAATAGAGGTTCCTGACAAAGTCAAAAAGCCTTGATGCAATAAATAAACTTTGTGTTTCATTTATGCATTTAAAACCTAAAAAGGGTCGGTGCTGACCATGACACAAGAGGAAGGTTAAATACATTTTCTTTGCTTCAAAAATTAAACGTATACAGGGTGGGGAAGCAAAATTTACAGTGAACATTTAGTTGTTTTTTCTCAGCAGGCACTACGTCAATTGTTTTGAAACCAAACATATATTGATGTCATAATCATACCTAACACTATTATCCATACCTTTTCAGAAACTTTTGCCCATATGAGTAATCAGGAAAGCAAACGTCAAAGAGTGTGTGATTTGCTGAATGCACTCGTCACACCAAAGGAGATTTCAAAAATAGTTGGAGTGTCCATAAAGACTGTTTATAATGGAAAGAAGAGAATGACTATGAGCAAAACTATTACGAGAAAGTCTGGAAGATACTATTAAAGAAGAATGGGAGAAGTTGTCACCCCAATATTTGAGGAACACTTGCACAAGTTTCAGGAAGCGTGTGAAGGCAGTTATTGAGAAAGAAGGAGGACACACAGAATAAAAACATTTTCTATGATGGAAATTTTCTTGTGGCAAATAAATTCTCATGACTTTCAATAAAGTAATTGGTCATACACTGTCTTTCAATCCCTGCCTCAAAATATTGTAAATTTTGCTTCCCCACCCTGTAGTATCCAGCTGAGTGGACATTTTTGTAACTCCATGAAAAATAGGTTCATAAAAAAAAAAATCAATTGCATTGTTTTGTTTTGTTTTTGTTTTTTGTTTTTTTTATGCCTAAAAAGGAATAAAATTATTCAAAAAACAAATATTGACCAAGGGTCTCATAATTTATGCATGAAAGGGTTAAAATTTAGAACTTATAAACCTGAATAACAGTCGAATATCTTACCTCATAATCATCCACTATGCCCATTCTCTTCAAAGCCATTAAACGACTGTAATGACAACACAGCTGAGGTTAGTTTGTGGTCTGTGTCTGCATATGGTGGACTGAGTCACAGAGGCGTGCCCTGTCAGCGATGCTACTCTATTACAAGCAAAATCTGTCAAATCTCAAAATAATACAATCAAAACCTTACCTGTATGGATTAGAATCGACAACTTCGGCGCTCATTTTGTCGATTTTCTGCCTATAAAGTGGATGAGCATCCTCCATGGCACTCTGCTTTTGCTTACACTTGATCAGTTCATTTTCCAACTCTCTGACTCGCAGTTTCAGTTCTTCTACCGTCGCCATCTTTGAACGAATCTATTTAACTAAACGGTGTAAACGAAATACAGCGTTTCCGATTAAAAACACAACAACGGATTGAAACAGACGTCTGAATCACTACATTAAGTACACGTCTCCACAACTCCAGTCAGCTGTCAGGATGTGTGTTACCATCAATAACGTCCGTGCGGAAAACAGACGCATGTAATTCAAAAAGTTCCTACCTAGTTAGCGGGTGATTTACCGAATATGTGTCTTTGGGTTTAGCTAAAGAATATTTTAGCGTCATTTTAAGTGTATAAAATGCGGTTTTTGTTGAAATTATATGCAAAACCAAGACTAGTAAAAGGAAATTAAGGACGTTACGTTGGGTGTGTGCATTCATAAACGGTCCGTCTGGAAACCAACTATCAACAAAGCTAAGGTTTACTGCACCTGGAAATGATTAATCAAACAGAGAAATGGAAGACCAGACAACTCCTGTAAGGCAGCAACATGTATTTAATGTCGACAAGCTTCAACGATACCTCACTGTCAAGTCACTGGTGTCAAATAATGGGACCCTAACAGTCAGACAGTACAGGTAAGATGGAGGTCTTCAGTGGTTTATGAGAAATGAAGGAGCTACGAAAACCTACTGTGGTCTAGTCATGGTTAGTTAGCATGTCACTAATAACATTTTAGCTAACTGTTGTCTGCTGTTTCCTTAGCTCTGGGCAGTCCAATCCTACTTTCTTAGTCCAGACACCTTCAAGGAGCTATGTTCTGAGGAAGAAACCACCGGGTGAGCTGCTGCCAGGCGCTCACAAGGTAAAAACCAACAACTAGACAACTCTGTTGAACTTTAAACTTGTTTGTATTAGTCATGTGTGCAGCTGTAATGCTTCTCCAGCAGGGGGAGACACCTCACTGATACATGTAAAGATTTGGCATAAGTGACTGTCACTGAAAGTATGTTTTTCTCTAAATCAGGGGTGTCAAACTTATTTTATTTAAGGGGCCACATTCAGCTAAATTTGATCAGAAATGGGCCAAACCAGTAAAATAAAAACATAATTATATATAAATAAGATAAGATAAGATATTCCTTTATTGATCCCACAATGGGGAAATTCACAGTGTTGTCAGCAGCAAAATATACACATAAACATACACATAAAACAAAAACAGTCATATAAATTTGAGTAAAAGTGTTTAAAAGGAGAGTGCAAATGCGGTTTGATATGAATGTAGTGCAATGGTTATAAATATAAAAATATAAATATGGATTTGAATATATACAGATTTGGACAGGTGCAGTTTAAGATATATAAATATAGTGCCTATAGACAGTGATGCATATGGACAGTGATGGACAACATAAATGGAATGGAGGGAGGGTTGTTATTACATAAATAATGTCAACTCCAAATTTTTGTCTTTATTTATTTTTTTAATACTCTTTATTTTAATGTTTTAAATCACTTTTACAGTGCAGAAACAACACAAACTAATAGATAGATAGATAGATAGATAGATAGATAGATAGATAGATAGATAGATAGATAGATAGATAAAAAAAAAAGAAACTTCACAATACAACAAGGGGGGATGTTTTTCCTTATACATTCAACTGCTTTTCCGTACTTAATCTGATATCAAGAATTTGTGTCCTTGAATATGATCCATTTCTCCCATCTTCGCTTAAAAGTTCCCATCTTAATCCTCAGTTGAAATGTTAATTTTTCCATGGTATATATATTTCTTCTATAATGTCCAGCCATTGTTGTGGTCATAGAGGGTCACTTTTTAACCAGTTCCTTGTGACTACCTTTTTGCAGGCAAGAATTAAAATTTTAAACAAGTAAGTGTCTTCTCTTTTAATTATGTCATCAGGTATTAGACCAAGGTAGATAGCCTGGGGGTCCATAGAAATTTTATAATTTAAAATATTCTTCATTGTCTGAACAATATGGTTCCAAAACATTTGCATTTTTAAAGATGTCCAAAAGATATGCGAGTGGTTGGCATTCATGTGACCACATCCTCTCCAGCATTGCTGCTGTTTTCCCAATTGTTTGCTTTTAATATTTTGTGTAATAAAGAAGCGAATGAGGTTTTTCCAGCCAAATTCTCTCCAACCTTTAGAGCTGGTGGATGTTAGCTGTGTTTTGCACATAGAATGCCACTCACTTTCAGACAGAGTAATATTCAATTCAGATTCCCATTTTGATTTAATGTAAAATGAATTCACACCGTTACATTTTTGTAGACCCTGATATAATTTAGACACAATCTTAGTGGGTGTGTGTTCGTAAGCTCCTGTGAAGACCTTAATCAATTTGCTGCCCTCTGATAAGTTACTTTTAATCTCTCTGTCAAAAAAATGTTTTGTTTTTGTCTTTATTTTAGAGCAAAAAAAGTTAATTTACATTATGAACAGGTTTACATCTACAAAGTATCATTTGAAAAGATGTGAATAACATGAACAAACTGAAAAAATAAGTGTAATTTTAACAATATTATGCCTCAGTTTGTCATTTACACATGTACATTATAACTTACAGATCACAGTGGATCTACAAATACACAAAACATTTAATAACAGACAGAATATTGTTAAAGTTGAACTTACTTCTCTTAAGACATTTCAGGTTATTCACATTTTTTTGGCAAAATTATACTTTATTTTAGTGTAAATACATGAAAATATTTACATTTACAAAGAGAAATATTTGGAGTTGTCATTATTTATATATTATTATGATACTACTTTACTGGTTTGACCCACTTGAGGTTGAATTGGTCTGAATGTGGAACCTGAACTAAAAGGATTGTTAATATCATCAGCATAATTTTTGCATTTCATAAATTCATCCTGCAGGGCCGGACTGGACCCTTTGGCGGGCTGGATTTGGCCCCGGGCTGCATGTTTGACACCTGTGCTCTAGACCAAAGGGTCCAATGCGGCCGGTGGGATGAATTTTTGAATTGAAAAAGTTGCACTGAAGATATTAACAATAAATGACGTTAAAACATTTTAAGTTCATAGTACACATACAGACCAATATGATCTAAAGTGGATTAGAACTATAAAATACCATGATAATAACCTAGAAATAATGACAACTCTAATTTTTTCTTTTTTGTTTCAGTGTAAAAAGCAATATTCCATACAAATGTTTACATTTATAAACTATCCTTTCACACTAAATGTGAATAACCTGAACAAATATGACCAACCTGAAATGTCTTTAAAAAAAGTAAGTGCGATTTATCAATATTCAGCCTGTTACTAAATGTTTTACGTATTTATAGATCCACTCTGATCTGTAAGTTGTAATATACATGTATAAATGATAAACTGAGGCATAATATTGTTAAAATTGCACTTATTTTTCACAAGACATTTCAGGTTGTTGATGTTATTCAGATTTTTAATGAAGCTTTGTAGATTAAAACACTTTCATGATGTAATTTTACTTTTTTCATTATTATGTTTACTGGTCCAGGCCACTTAAGATCATGTTGGACTGAATGTGGCCCGTAAACTAAAATGAGTTTGACACCCCTGGTCTAGACCATTAAGATTAACCTTGCACACAATTAGAATTTTACCAACATAATATCAACAAAACGTACAAACAAACGTATTCTGTTTGTGTCTCATCTCCTACCATCTGACATAATGCAGTTCTACACTTAAATATGTATATAGTCTATAGAGTTTTATTACTACTGTTGTTACTATTTTATATTGTTTGTCTTTTGCACAATTATATGCATGCACATTTTTTTCTTGCACTTTATTATGTTGCTCCCTTGACCGTGAATATTACCATTGTGGGATCAATATTATATTATATTATATTATATTATATTATATTATATTATATTATATTATATTATATTATATTATCAAAGCCTAAATCAGTATAGAAATGTTTTCTGTGACGGTTTCCAGGTGGACAGGGAGTATCGGGTGCAGAGGGCCCTGTTCTCAGCGGGTTTCCCTGTTCCCCAGCCTCTCTTACACTGCACGGATAATGATGTCATTGGAACTGAGTTTTACATAATGGAGCATATAAAGGTTTGTATCACTGAGGCCAAATTTCACAGAAGTATGAGATCACCAGCCACAAGTGCCTAATGACCTTTGCTCTATGTTTTAATGATAAAAGATGAAATTTGGACTCACCTATGTTTGTTTGCTTGCTCACACACCTGTCATGCCTGAATCAGAGTTGATATAGTTCATAGTTGATATAGTTTCATGTTTTTTTTTTTCCCCCACTTCATTTTTTGTTAGAACTGCAAGTGCATAGGTAAATTATTTTTTATTTTATGAGGTTAATACCTTTTAATTAAACCCTTGTAAAAGAGATCTCAATCTCAATAGGACTTTTCTGGTTAAATAAAAATAAAATAAATAAAGTAATGAATAAATAAAGTTTTACTTCTATTTTCAGTTCATGTTGCATCATTCATTGTTGTATTTATTCAGTTTTTGTGTTTTTTGAAAACTGTTGTCTTTTTTATTGAATTTGGTAAAATGATTTTTCACTGAAAGGCCCAGACCTCTAAATGTGTTTATATATTTCCAACTATTTTTGGGGGGGATGTAATTAAAATGGTAATACTGTTTGTTGCAGGGGCGTATATTCAGGGATCCCAGGCTGCCTGAAGTGACTGCAGCAGAGAGAACAGCTCTATATGTGGCAGCAGTGGAAGTGCTGGCAAAACTGCACTCATTGTCATTGACGTCACTGAAACTTGAAGGATATGGGAAAGGACCAGGATACTGTAGGAGACAGGTGAGGTGTTACATTTTTAGACAAGGAATCAAATTAACTGAACACACTGCCTCAAAGGTTGAAGAGCTGTGATATTCAGAGGTGAATTCTGTACCTACAGGTGTCCACCTGGACAAAGCAGTACAACGCAGCAGCGCACAGAGATATTCCAGACATGAACGGGCTTTCTGATTGGCTAATGAAGAACTTGCCAGCGGACGATAACGAAGTAACGCTTGTCCATGGAGATTTCCGGCTGGAAAACATGATATTCCATCCAACCGAGGTACAACTTCCTGGCAGTTTTTTGCCCCAAACTGCCACGGTTTCCTACAAATCTTTACCAAATATATTCTTCTGTTTAGGCCCGCGTCATAGCAGTGTTAGACTGGGAGCTGTCTACCACTGGGCAGCCCATAGCCGACCTGGCCTACTTCCTCATGCCTCTCTACTGGCCCACAGGCTTCAACATCATCAACACATTAGGCAGTTTAAAAGGAATAGAAGGTAAAAACAACAGTTATGGCTCAGTGATACAGCCAGAGAGTTGTAATAAAAAAAATCTCATTGTAATAAATGTCAGTTTCATTCAGGATTAGCCTGTCTACATGAACTTAAGAAAAATTAGTTTGCTGTCTTTTTATTTACACTATACACATTATTTGTACAATATCAACAAACAGCAACAGTAGAAAGCAGCACTTGTAATGGTGCCCCCCCCATCTCCACCAAAATGTAATCATTTTGCCTTTTGCCAGTATCAACATTTCCTGAAAATTTCATGAAAATCCATCCATAACTTTTTGAGTTATCTTGCTAACAAACAAACAAACACGCAAACACACAAAGCAAAATGATCACAATACCTCCTGGCGTAATGACAAATAATTACTAGAGAAACATGTTCACAATGACTACACCATTTACAACAAACAGATTGTGTTTTGAATTTTTGTTGAACAAGAAAGCTTTGACACAAATTGTCTTGTCAAGCCCTAGTAAATGGTACAGGGCTAATGTCTTCATTACTGTGTGTCTTTTCACTCCCTGACCTTGCATTAATGAACAGGTATCCCATCTGTGGAAGACGTCGTTTCCATTTACTGCCGCTGCCGAGGGATATCGTCTGGGTTGCCAGGGCTGAATTTCTACTTGGCTCTGTCTGTCTTTAAAATGGCAGGAATCGCCCAGGTTTGTGTGCTCGAATCATGTATTTTGGAAGTTAATAGCAGTGTTGCACTGTAGGCACACCTTCAACACCTGCTTAATGGTTTATGTTTGTCTTCGTGATTACACAGGGATGAAGCACGGTTTCTCACACTTCTTTTTTTTTTTTTTTTTTAATCCATCAGGGTGTGTATGCTCGCCACCTACTGGGTAATGCCAGTGCTCCAAATGCAGCTCTGTTTGGCCAGTGTGTGGAGCCTTTAGCTAAGATTGCCTTGCAGCTTGCTCAGAGGTTGGTTGTAGTTATAGTTATTCATTTACAGCAGATTCTGATGATGAGTGGGATAGGCTGTTGATCAAAACAATCCTTCAGTAACACATTTTTAAGGAAGCCTGATGTTTGTGTTAGAATTAATAGAATGTGATTAAAACAGTCAAGCACGACTGTTGTTAATTGCATGTTTTGCTTTAGATCCGTACCGTGTTCAGCCAGAAACTGAGTCAAATCCACCTGTTGTCTAAAGTTAAGCCAGCCACCACAGGAATTTGGCATCCGGCAGCTTCCGATTTTCCCTGTTTACTTTTAAGTGTCTTTTTTTTTTTTCCAGGTCTTTCACAGCTCCAACAGAAGACCAACTGTTCCTTCAGACAGCTAAAGGCCAGGCTGTTCTCCAGCAGGTCAAAGACTTCATGAGACAATACATTCTTCCTGCTCAGGAGGTCAGTGCCCATGCCAGAGATAAAGGAATTTTGTTTGCTCAGAAGGACATGAAAGGATTCAACAAAGCACAATAGTTCATTCATGCAATTAGAATGAATTAATTTGAAAAAACAAAGGGTCACTAGATTACATAAGTTTCACTGCGCACAAAAGTTACTGTTGGCAGGGCATCACAGGGTTCCTAATAGTGAGCAGCAACGGGATGCTCAGAGATGGCATGCAAATGTTGTTTCATTATTATATGTAGAACAATTTAGCAGATAGGAAAAAGGAAAATCCACCTCGATACCACAAACACTTGACTACAGATATGGCTTTGCCGCTGCATCAACACATACATTTTTATTTTTCATGGCAAAGTTTAGTAAGAGTCAAATTAAATTGGGTTCTCTGACCTGTCCACCAACATACTTTGGAATGTGTGTTGTTTTGCTCCAGGAAGTTGCTGAGTACTACGTCAAGCACGCTCATTCTCCTCAGAGGTGGCACACTCCCCCAGTTATAGAAGATCTGAAGGTAACGTATGCAAACAATTTTAAATAAAACAAGTGGTACCAGGCACAACAAACCCCACCCCTTGACGTTTTGTTGCTTATGAAGTTGAAAAAATAAATGCACAGTATGTTTTCATGACTTTTCTCTGTTTTGATTTACTTGATATTATTTCAGGGTCACAGACTCTAACCTTCACCCCCCCAGCTCAAAATTTTAACCCACAGCAAGTTTAATCAGGTGCTCAATGGCATTCATTTATTAGAACAAGTAAAAAAAGACATTTTCAGAATGCGTTCATTAGAAATGACAAATGTTTTATGGATGCTTTTTTTTTTTGACTGATTTCCCTGTCCTTTATCATGACGGAGTACCACAGTGTTATATAAATGGTGGGGGAAAAAATTTTGAAAAAAAAAAAAAAAAATTACCCAAAATGTGAAAAAAATACTTTATGCTTCAGCTTTAAAATAGAGTGATTTATAACTGTTGTCCCTATATATGTGTTAAGGTTGAAGTAAATTGAAACAAAATTGATGTTTATATAGACATTTGAAATTTCGCCCATTATAAGTAAACGGGAGAAGAAAAAGATTTTAGAAGTTCATAAAATAATTTAAACTTTGACTTACTTTTCCCAAAATGTAATCAGATCTATTATGGGTCACTGGAAATCTATAAATCAAATTTGGTATGAATTCAACCAATAGTTTTTCTGCTAGAGTGTTAACAAATGAACAAACAAACCAAACCAAAAACAATACCCCTTGTCTCCCCTTCGAGGAGGTGGGGTAATAAAAACAGAGTCTTTTTCCTCAAAGGCCCAGCAGAAACATTATCCATATGGATTCTGGTATGTGATAGTCATCTGTAAGAAGTAATTACTGATTATTGGGATCACATCAAAATGTGTTAATCATTAACTTTACAATGGTTTCATTTGGAAGAATATACATTTACAGACCAACTTTATTAATCACCAAGGAGAAATTCACTTTTTTTCATCAGCTCAATAAAAAGAAAGAAAACTAAACAAAAAAGGCCAAGTTTGAGGTTAAATCCATGTGTGCAAAGCATCGATTATGTATCTGTGTCCAGGCGAAAGCAAGGGAGGGCGGGCTGTGGAACCTGTTCCTGCCTTCGGTCAGTGGTCTCAGTCAGCTGGACTATGCCTTTATTGCAGAGGAAACTGGACGTTGCCTCTTTGCCCCTGAGGTCTTCAACTGCCAGGCTCCTGGTAAAAGTCACTACACAAGTTACTTACACAAGTCCATTTGACAGTTACATGACTTACGCTTTGATTCGTCTTTAATCTACATTTTTCCATTGTGGATCATGCCTCTGCGGCCTTCTGTCTCTTTTTCCTACCCTCTCAGAATTTAACAACCATATATTTTGGATTCATTTAGTAGATTTTTGAATAGGCTTCCAAAGAAGAGCAGAATTATCTAAAACTAAAAAAATGAAAGCAGGCCTCAGGATGTACAACAGTATAATTAAAACCGTTTTTCCACAGATACAGGAAATATGGAGGTGCTCCACATGTTTGGCAGTGAGGAACAGAAGAGAACATGGCTGCAGCCTCTGCTCAAAGGGGAGATCCGCTCCTGTTTCTGTATGACAGGTACTATCATTAACATGTCATGATTATAGAGAACGCCACATTGTCTGTAATTGAAGAAGTTCTGTAATTAACCACACGGCAGGGGGCATTTGGATGTTTAATGCAATAACCTTTCAGAATCGATGTTATGTCCGGTTCCAAAAGCCGTTCATAAATTATTTATTGTGGTTTGCAGCTAAACACTCCATGGATGGTAATCAGCTTAAATGGGCCATATTACGCCCAGCATGACTCCTATCAACTCTGTAAACAGCTTATTTCAAAACTCTACACGCTTATAAGAAAACACCAGTTCACTCTGAGTAATTTCTCCCTGTTGTGTTTCACTTTGGTTTGCATACTGCCTGGATACAACAGCATACTGTTGCCAGAGGTGATTACGGTGGGTGTGAACCTCCCGTGGTTTTTGTACACACAAATTGCAGTAAGTAGTGCTTTGGGGATGTGTTTTGTCACCAGCTTCATTGATTTGTTACTCTAGATGATGAAGAACAGGGACCCCCATCTTGCACTGATAAACTATTTTTTATGTCTGACATGTTCTGGCACGAATCACATGTAAAAATATCACTAATGCACTTTTGTTTTATTTCGGAATTTTGGCAAACCCAGCGGGGAAGGTGTAAAACGTACTAAATCTAACTTAGTGTCTTTTAAATAAAGGATTTAAACATGGTTTAGTGTATTGAAATCTGACTTATGGTCCCTTTTTCAGAGCCAGATGTGGCCTCCAGCGATGCTACCAACATGGAGTGTACTCTTCACAGGGATGGAGAAAGTTATGTCATCAACGGCAAGAAATGGTGGAGTAGCGGTATGTACATTTCTTTTTCCATTAGCCTTATAATAAAAAGGTGTTTAATATCCCACAAAGAACTCAGAACATGTTTTGTGACTATTACATTACAGTATTCCTTTAACTTAAGAAAAGGAGGCCTTTGTGTACCAAGTCTTGGAGTGGGTTTTTTTTTCTTTTTTTAATTGGTAAATCTGAAAAGGTTTTGGTTTGTCATATCCTCATGAACTTTTTCATTGTGACAGGAGTGTATACACACCCAGGGTGTTGCAGTAACAAAGTGCTACAGAGATGAATGTTTACCTAAACTGCTAACATATGCACAAGAAAAAAGAGCTCATGACTCTTTCAATAAGTGTCATGTAGCGTAAACAACTTGATGAGCCTAAAAACCTGTGTCATTTCACCGTGAAAAATATCCTGCTGTGTGTCTTTAATTTTCCAGAAGGTTGAACTGGGAAGAAAAACCAAAGGGCAATACTAGTTTTAGATACATTTTTTTACAAGATAGTTTGAGGAAGTAAAATAAACGTCCTTTAAACTCATTATGTCATTGTGGAAACATAAAAGCATAGTGTGAATAATTTGTGACTCATGATGTCAGTAGACTTTTATTTTCTTCACTGGTTCTTTAGAGTTTATTTTTTTTATTATGAATCTAGTGAAAAATCACAACATAATTTCTCCTAAGAGAAAAGAGGAACTCTACTGGTTAACTGACAAATATTGTAAAATATTATTTAATTGGCAGATGTTATCCAAACTTGTACTAATCTTTCTAAATAATCATGTACCTCTGATCTCAATCTCCCTGAGCTGAAAGATATTCCAGATGTTTTGTTTGACACAGACGTGGTCTGAGGTTTTAACTTCGAGCTTAAAGGAAAACAGTGGCCCGTTGTGTTTTCAATCTGCACTGAATTCCTTCTTCCCACTGAAAGCTTGAAGTATTATGGTTTACCAACAAACATTCATAGTTTTTCTCCATGTGTGAATCCCTCTTCTTCACATTACTCTTTTACGTAGGAGTAAAATCCCCGGTGGAGTACACATTCTGGTTTCATGAGGTTCTATCATAATAAATTCATCTTCACTGGAAAGTATGCTTGGTATTGGTTACCATTTACTTGCTATGATTTGAGTTGTGGATACTGGCAACCCATGTTCTTAGAGCATGTTTTGATTCCCTGCAGTGAGTCATTGTATCCAGGCAAACGTCCGTCACAAATTAACAACAAAGTGGAAGTAGAACTACAGAACTTTTGTCACGTAACAGCAAAGGTCTGGCGACTCAGACTTTCCAAATGTCAGTGAAGTATCCACTGCCAGCTGCTCGTTGAAATGTTGAGGGTGTTTCCCAATCAGTCGCCCAAGGTCATGCGGCGTCCCCTAAAGAAGCATGTGTTCACATATTTTATCATCATTTCTCTAAGAGAAACTGAAAGAAAAGCTGCTCATGTCTTTAGATTTCTTTCATTTGTCTTTTTTTATGCTGCTTTTGCACTGTATTTACCACTGTAATTACCATGCTAACGCTACATTTGGGCAGAGGCTGTCTTCACATGGTTGCTTCTCGTCACGAAATAACCCGCTGTAGCATAAACTTACGGGAAATGCAGGCCCACGTGCTTAAGGAAAAATGTTGCCTGTAGTCCACATGCACTATGGAAAGATGCAGAGTTCTGCTTTCACTTTTGCCACTGAAGTTGTTTGGGGCAAACTCCAACATAGGAAGTTACCAGGGTAATTCTAGGGCATGGAAGCTATAAGGCTGCCCCCATAGGCATAAGGGTAGACTTAATGCTTCCCAGATCTACAGTCTGTAATCTCTAAACCAAAGGCCTGTAATTATTAAACCACGTCAGGACTGGTAAGGACAGTGTTCATATAGTATAACCCATAAAGACCCAAACAACCCCTGGCATCCAAAAGCATCTACTAATCTAAAATGTTTAATACCTGTATATCTGCTAATTTTATCAATCCATGTAAATAATTGGTGTAAAATGCAGTTTGTCGTCTTTTCGTTGTCATTAGATATGACCCATTTGGACGTTCAGAGGCTAAATAGTGAACGCGGAAACACTGTCATCTATTACAACATTGATTTACCAGTGAAAGCTGTGTAGTCTGACAAATGACTGTGGTTGTTGACACTTGCTTTATGTTCAGTTAATGATATATTTTGCTGATAAAGTCACTTTTTTTCAGTTTTCTCTATTTCTGACATAATCGCCCTCAACTTTAATCTGAGCTTTTATGAGCATCTACATCAGGGGTGGGCAATCCTGGTCTTCGAGGGCCAGTATCCTGCATGTTTTAGATGTTTCCCTCTTCCAGCACACCTGAAGGTCATTATCAGGCTTCTGCAGAGCTTGATGATAGGCTTATCATGTGAACCAGGTGTGTTGGAAGAGGGATGCATCTAAAACATGCAGGATACCGGCCCAATAGGACCAGGATAGCCCACCCCTGATCTACATGATCAGTGAATTAAATATAGGAAAATACCTGATTTTCACACAAAAAATGCAAAATACAGAGAATAATATTATCATAAATGGTGATTAAACATGTAAATTCCTTTTTGTGTTTGCCACTAAAGTAGCACTGGGTTTTTATGGGTTAAAATTCTGAGACTCATACTGTATTTTAATAATAACTTGATAAAGTGCTGTTTAAGAAGACTGATGTACATTTGAGTCAGACTGAGTTTTTATTCGTTTTAGTCATTCCTATGCCTCTTAAAATAGCCTCAGACACACCTAATTTGGAGCGTCTTACTCCTACAAATCTGGGCTCTAATCCATTACAGTGAAAGACTAAGACTAAGGTAGTGTAAGCTGATGAAAGGTAAACACTGAATTTGTTGTTTAAAGATGTTGACAAGCTCTCTGTGGCTTTAGCCAAAAAGATCTGAGCCTTTTGTATCATCGCTTCATGTAAACAGGCCTGAATAAGACACTGTTGGGCTGTTGCCATCCATTGCTTTGTGCTGGTATCTGATATTCTGTTGGAGAGGTTAGGCGCCTTTTTTCTGTCTCAGACATAATGCGATGGCACCAGAGACACTCAAAGGGGACACAATAAAAGTCTCCCTTTGTTGTATTCGGAGAAAGTATTTGTCCCAGTGAAATGTTAAACATGTTATAAAATAATACTATGAATCACACTCCACTGCAAACCATTAGCTCTTTTAAACCCAGATCATTGAAATAACAAGTTATGTATGAATGACAACAATGAGTTCTTGTAGCTCCTCAGAGGAACATGTCACCAATACTGTTCCTCACTTTGATGGGATGGTGGGGTCCTTCCTGCTGTGTGTTGTTCTGTTTGTTTGCCAAATACTGTTTGATTCAGTGGATCACCCACTGTGCAATTAAGCCATCGCTCATCCCAACTCGAAGCCACGGGATGCAGTGAAATGAGATGCAGATGATCTCTTCGAAGACACTACAGGCTGTAAGGTTGAATTGGATTGTCACAGAGGAACACGTTCTCAGCTGCGTTTAATTGCAGCAGATGTTGGATACTTAAAATCTTTATTCTTTTATTTAACAAAATACATAATTTGTACAAAATACAATGCTCAGTTAGTGCATATAAAGTCAATGTCCATATAGATACTACATGGAGAAACAATATTTATGGCTATAGATGTCTATGTCAAAGGGTAGGAATAATATGGAGATAAATACATGTGTAGAGGTGCGTTCAGGAACAGTAGATAATTGCTTTAGTTTTAAATAGTAAAGGTGCTGGTGTCCTGGTCTTCTGAACCAGAGTGCGATTGCGTCTGGGTGCGATTGTTGAGCGCTATCTCCACCGCTGGCTCCTCGGTGACATTTCTCGGGTGTCCACTGATCCGCTGTCCAAAGTGCTTTGCAGCCTTGAGGACGTGTCCCCTGAAGGAGGACCCCATGAAGGCGTAGAGGAGCGGGTTAATGCAGGCGTGGGAAAGCGCCAGGCTCTCTGTGATCTGAAGAGCACGGTCCAGGCCTTTGCTGACTTCGCACTCGGTCACAAGGAGGTAGATGACGTCCAGCGCTCGGCACAGCTTGACCACGTTGTACGGCAGCTGGGTGAGCAGGAACACCGCCACCACAGCCAGCAGGACACGCAGGGCCCGCCATTTGCGCTCTCTCCGCACCCCAGCTGCTCTGCTCAGGGCCCGGCCGACCCAGCAGTAGCACACCACCATGACCAAAAAAGGAAGCAAGAACCGAAGGATCACCTCCAGCAACTCCAGGGCGGCCTTCGCAGGTCGGGCCATGCTGGGCGGGTACACCTCAGTACAGGCCATCCTGTGGTGGGAGTGTTTGACCGTGGAGAAAATGAGCTCTGGAAGGCCCAGGAAGCTGGCTGCAGCCCACAGTCCCACACACACCAGGACCCACTGTCTCCTCACCTGGGGACCCATCCCATTCCTGCCTCCTGTCATTTGTGCAACAGCACGGTAGCGATCCACACTAATGCACGCCAGCAGCAGCATGCCACAGCTGAAGTTGGTGCTGTAGAGGAAGGAGGTGAACTTGCATGCAGCTGACCCCAACCTCCAACCGTGGACAGCATCGGCCGCCCAGAAGGGCAGGGTGAAGAGGAGCAGGAGGTCTGAAATCGCAAGGTTAAGGATGCACATGTCCGTCAGGGTCCGTAGTCTCAACCGTGATGTGTAGACCACCACTACGAGGGCGTTCCCCGCCAGGCCCACCACCAGAGCCACAGCGTAGATGACCGGGAGGAAGACGCTGCCAAAGGAACGTACCGTTTCTTTGTCACAAACAGTGTGGTAGTCATAATCATACGTGTCATTGAAGTCATCATGATCATGGTACTCGTAGTCTTCCATTTTTGCTGCACATAAAAAAACAAAAAACAGAGCAACATTTAAGTTAATACTGTTTCAGGCAGAATCATGTTACCTTACCCCTTCTTCATTGTGCATGGTGTAAAGTATGCAATATAATGAATGTGTTAATCTGTGTTAGACATAATAGATGAGGAATGCATCTGTAAACATGTAAGCTTTGATTAGAAACAGGAAAAGTGAGTCCTGTTTTTCTTCTGCTTCAACTGAATCTCTGCATGGTTTCACTAATGGCTTAAGCTCCGTCTGTCTGGACTGTGTTCACTGGCTTCACTGACCCACAGTGAAACAAACTTACCTCATCAGTAATTCGCTTTTCAGTTGAATTAGAATCAGATATAAAGTAATCAGCACATATTTAATCCCAGTGAGTAGTTAATAACATGTAAAGCAGAAACACTGATGTTCATAGAAGCTGTTCATCAAACTGGTTACATGTAAACGTCATGTAGGACAATATGCTTACTGCTCATAAACCTTATCTGAACACAGATACACATTTCCTATTGTACACCCGCCCCATGAACTGTCTTCCTTCTTTAAATGATTGATTGTTTTTTGCCTAAAGGAGGCTTTTAAAAGTGACGCGCGTTAGGAAATATGGGGAGAGATGATGACGATGGCATGCAGCAATCTGGTTCCTGGCCAGCTGTGAATCCAGGATGCTGCTTTTATTCTGTATATGGTTTGTGCTGGTGTAACAGGACATCCTTCTGAAGTGAGACTTTGATCCAGACTCTGTTGTGTTTTGCATGAACTACTTTTTCTACTGAAGAGTCAAACAGTCCAGTCCTGTAGCTACTGAATGAGATAAGGATGTACGTGTTTAGTCCCATCTCTTATCAATTCCACATGATCTTTTCCTGCTTGAAGTGTTTCTCATTGCCCCTTGAAAACCTTTTTTGCATTATAACAAGTTTAAATTTACAATCGCATTAATTAGATCCTGTTTTGTATTTTACTCTTGTGTACTTTTAACTATCCCTTTAATCCAGAGGTTGAACTCATTACACGACTGGTGAAATAATTCCTGGCTCAAGATACAATGTGCAGAATATTTTTCACCTCACATTAATTTTGGTGATTTACATTTCTTCAGTTGATGACAACAGGCATTTTATGAAAGCCCTCCAGGTTTGTTATATAATGAATCATTATGTCCCACATGGGAGGAGCAGGAGTTAGTGAAGCAGATGTTCAGAGGAACACGCAAAAATATGTCAAGTATTCCACAGCTGTCAACAGCTGTACTTCATATGGACTGGCAGTGGTGTTGGTCAATCACTTTTTATGTTATTAGCTATTATAGATATTGTGGCTTTACAAATGCATACAACAAACATACATACAACAAAGTAAATGGATTTGCATATTATTTCAGAATATATCACTAACTCATTTAGGTTTATAACTGCCTCCTGTGACCAAAAACATCTACTGATATAAAAAGTTTAATAGTTTTTGAACCATTTGTTGTATCAATACATGTAAATAATTGATGTAAAATCCAGTTTATTATCTTTTCATGGTCATCAGATATGACGCATTTGGACGTTCAGAGGCTCCATAGTAAACATGAAAACATCATCTTCTACAACATTGATTCACCAGTAAAACCCATGGAGTTTAATCAATGACAGTATTTGTAGATGCGTCATTTATGTTGACTTATTGTTGCATTTTACTGAAAAACTCCCTTTTCCTCAGTTTTTTCCCCTCAGCCAACTCTGGCCAGACGGGCATTGTAATTGTTTTGTCGTCTGTCTGTTCATTCTGGCTGAGGGGTATTAAAAGTGTGCAGCATGTTATGTCTTTTTCTGATATAAAAAACCTTTGACTTTACTTTGAACTGTTCTGAATATCTACATTATCAGTGAATTAAATATAGGATTAACACTGGATTTTCACTGAAAAATGCAGAGGATGATCTAATACATGGTGATGAATCACTTTGGAAAGGTTAAATGTAGAGAAAGTCATTTGGATGTTGCCACAAAATAGGTTTAAAAAGTAGTACTTGAGCGTAATGATCTGAATTGAAAGAGAAGGTAATGTCTGTTATCTTGTGGGGTTTTTTTTTCCTTTCTTTTTTTCCAAAAGCCTTCCAGTTACATCTTGAGTATTTTCTTTATGATGACTTGACGTATGTTGGTAGGCTGAGATCAGATTATAATGAATTCTTATTTGTTCCTGGAGAAAAAACTAAACTTTTACTGTTTTCACTTGGATGAAAGCCCTTTAAGCCTGACAACTGTGGTTTTGATTAAAACATATGTACATATATTTAAAATGACCAACTTTAGTCCTAAAACTTGTGTAAAACAAAACAAAGGACCATGAACAGCAGCAGATAAATATCATCACCTGCCTAATGTTTTTTTCTTCTCTCTCTCTCACACAGATTTTTCAGGAAACACCAAAAACTGAGTATTTGATGATTTAGGCAAAAAAGTAATTTTTTTTTCTAAAAGTGATTTGGGCAGTTATTTTAGGAAGGTAACGTTATGACTAACAGCCTTAGTTTAGCGTGTTATCGTTGCTTCAGTATGGTTATAATAACACCATAAAACATCTCCAGGACTTTGACTGTTAATCTGAAATGAACCTTTGACTAGTGGATAAAAACAGCAACATACTCTGCATTTTATCACTTTGTAATGAATTAAATGTTAAAATATAGTCAGTTTATTCATACATGAAGCATAGAAGTGTGTAAATACAACATAAGAAAGACCTCTTTGTCATATTTTGAATAGTTTTGCAGTTGGTGAATAAATAACACGAGTGTTTAGAAGTTTATTCTTACCTGGTGTGTCTTTTCTTGTGGCTTTTCCAGTCGATAGTGTTAATCCAGTTGTCTGAACACAAACACTTGTGTGTCCTTGGAGTGTAGTGCTGCAGGACTGCAGTGTCTGACCGCTCTGCCATATAACCCGCCCAGCTGCCTTCAGTGCTGACACTTTAGGAGCGCCTTCACTTCTCCACGTAGCAGTCCATGCACGTGTGTGTGCGTGTGTGCAGTGGGTGTGTGTGTGTGTGTGTTTTTTCCACTGTATTTTTATTTTACTATAAGGATGACTAAGGCATGCAAAAATGCTGTAATTCCATTTTGTGTTTCGTTGAGTGCACTAAGCAAGGTGCAGTACAAAGAAGTTGTTTGTATTCCCAGATAAGCTGGAAAAGATGGTGATTTCTCTACATTTATGCAAAGAGTGACTCAGTGGTTGGCTTTCATGTGTGTCTGTGCAAGAAAGGAAGGAATAAAAGGGTATAAAATAACATCCATAGAGACTCATCTTGGTCCTATTTATTACTCCTCTCATTGTGTTTATTGCGGTCAGCTACATACAGGCTCTTTTGGTTTCTTTTAGGATGTGGTTGTTTGCATTTTGTATCAACCTCAACAACATTAGCTAAGCTCCTAATGACTAAACATTACATTTTAAATACTTGTCTCTCAAAGATTTATGTCTGTCTGTTTTGCTTTTTTTGGTTTTTTGTTATGAAAGCTGTGTCCTCTCAGCTTGTGTTTGTCAGATTACACAGCTCTCTGTCTAGACGAGCAAAAATAAGACAAATAAGCTGGTTTTAGTGATTTTTATATTCACTTGTTTTGCCAAGAAATATGCATTGAATTTTGACAATGACATGCCAAAATGATGGGGCTTTTTTTTTTTTCTTTAAATGAATAACAACGATGTTCACGGGAACACGGATCACTGAGCTGGTTTATTATCATTCCTGTGGCGGAACATGTTCAGACACAGCAGTGGCATTACAGCGTGGCTCACCTTTTACATCATGGGCCATATTTCTTATGTAAGAATTCACATGAAAACACAACTGTCCCTCAGGCTAAACGGGCTCCTCCAAACCCGGGGTTTGGATGCAGTTTGTTTCGCTTGGTTACAATCAGGATAATCATTATTCTGGTTCGTTTAAAAGTCTAATATCAAAGGAGGAGTCCAACAACTGAACATCTGTCATGCTCTTTGTTTTTTGTTTTCATACGCTGTGATTCTCATGCTGTGAATATTCAAAGGCATCCGATGTCTCTTGTGTAGCCGTCTGCTGTCCACATGTCATGTCCTCAGGGGATGCTTTTGCCACTTGGGCAGAAATATAAACAGGAAGGCAGACCAATGGTCACCCGGTCTTAGCCAAAGGCCACAGGAGATTTACTGAAAAAGGACTTCCACCCAGGGAAATTCCATTTAAATGCTGCATTTTAACATTGACGCTGTGGTTAGTTTGTGTAATATCCTGTGAAAATGAAAAGATGTATATGATGTTGCCCTCTAGTGGGTGTGTATATTTCCAGTACATACACTCAAGCTAATATTTATTTTCTCCCCAACAAAGAGTCCAGCTGAAGAAACCAAAACCTCAGCTGGATGTTCTCATCACATCCCAACTTTGTAACTTCCTATTCAGCAGCCCTCAGTTTCCATCCTCAGGGGTCACAGAATGGTTAAGGACAGACCCAGACTGAATCATCCCATTGTTCATTACACCACAAAACATCAATATGAAATTAACACGACATGTCTTTTTTGCTCGACACAGGTGCAGGCAACCCTCAGTGTAAAGTGGCCATTGTTATGTGCAGGAGCAGATCTGAAGACGTTGGCAGGTCAGTAAAACAGTCATGTGGTCAAAAAAATGTGCATTTACATGTGCTCTGGTGAGTAGGAGGTAAAACTGCTTTCCTAATTTGCACATGCTGCTGTCATCTTTTTCCACTCCTGCATGTTAAAAAGGTTCTTCTGTTTGAGCTTTTGTTTCCCACTAACCGTCTTTTGTGCCACTGTTATAATGGAGGCAGGACTTTGCTCAGGGATAGGACCACTTCCCAGCATGCCCTTGAATTTTTAACACCACTGCCTAATCTCTCCGGCCTGTTGTATCACATGGGAGGAAAATGTGTCCGTTTAATCTCGTTGACAGTTGAGTCATGTGTCCGACATATAATGGTAATAATCTTTCTGTTGTATAAAAGATGTTAGTGAAAAAACCCTCCAAACAACCACACCCAAGATATGTAATACACTCTCTCCTCCGGGCAACACACACCCAGCCTTGTTTGTACAGTAAGAGAAAATGTTGATCAGGGTTACAGATTGTTTCCAACATAATACACAATATTTACAAAAGTAATAAAAAAAAAAAACCTCAATGTTTTCAGGCACGGCCAACACAGTATGATCCTTGTACCGATGGACACAGTGGGTGTAACTCTGGTCAGACCACTCACTGTGTTTGGACAGGATGGTAGGACCATACCACTCTACCTTAACCTCAGTATTTTTCAACTACAAATACTCATTCCTGACTGTATTGAAGTTTTTTTTAATTTCTCGTCAGATGCCATTCACGGTGGCCACTTCGAAATCCACTTCAATAACGTACGTGTTCCTGCATCCAACATCATTCTGGGTAAGACACTGTGTTGTTGTGTGTTCATGTTTTTAGTTATTTTATTTCTTAATGTGGGCCTCCTTAAGAAGCACAGTACACCAGTAAAGCTATAGAAATGGGTTATTGCCCATTATCCTTCGACTGGATTTGGACAATAAAGTGATTCATTATGAGAACGAGGTCACAGGGTGAGAGATGGAATCCTGTAATCAGTGGTAACTGTCGCTGGTTGGTAGGTATGTAACGATTACCGGTACAATGATAAACTGCGATAAAATTCCCGACAGTTAGTATTACCGTTTAAATTCTAATTATCATGATAACCGTGTTTGATTACCGCACTTTCAACACAAACTTGATATGGAAAATGGTCAAACAATGGTTATAAGGTGCCATCTTTAATGCACATTTGTATGTTTGATGTTTACATGTTAATATTTGAATGTTTCTGCCAACAGAAAGTACATTTTGCCTATTATTTTATTTGGGTTTTTTTATTTCTTTTTTTTTTCAAAATACAGCTTGGTTAAATTATTTCAGGTTGTGTATAAGACAAGAAGTTTTTCAACATTTCGAGCACATTTCAACAATACCATGATAATAATGATAACCGTGATAATTTTGGTCACAATAGCCGTGATATGAAATTTTCACATCATTACATCCCTACCGGTTGGGAGTCACACCGTATTTTTCTTTTACTAGGAGAAGGCCGGGGGTTTGAGATTGCTCAAGGGCGTCTGGGGCCAGGCAGGCTGCACCACTGCATGAGGGCTGTTGGCCTGGCAGAGCTGGCCCTGGAGCTGCTCTGTCAGCGGGCCGCTTCCAGAGGCACGTTCGGAAAGAAGCTGTACCAACATGTGAGTAAACGCAGACTCAGAGGTTCCTTCATTCTCCAACCTGTGGCAGTTGAGCACCTGCCCTCTGATGACACCTAGTGGACAGACTAAGACACCACCATAGACCTGTTCATGACTATTTAACCCTTTCATGCATAGTGGTCTCTACAGTGGACAGCTATTCTACTGCTGTTCTCTTGTATATTCATGGGTTTTGTTGTTTTAATACATCATCCCATAAACTGCAATTCATCCCATTACTGTAACTTTGCTGTTTTTGATAAACCTGATCTGCAGTAACATGTTTTAGTGTAAATCAATTGTTATTTGTTAGACAAAAAGTTTTTTTTTTTTTTTTTGCATATTACCTCCATGAAGTGAGTAATAACTAGCAGTAGAATATGTTAAAATGTGAGAAAACATCAGATTAGTAGGATTAAAATCTTTTCATTTGTTTTTATCTCACTTTCTGATATTGGGTTTTAAACACGTTTCTTTACTTCAAAAATTAAACACATGGACATTTTTGTAACTTCATTAAAAAAAACTAAATTACTTTTTTTTTCATGCCTAAGGGGGGATAAAAACAAGAAGAAAGAAAAAAATCTTGACTATGGTTGTCATAATTCGTGCATGAAAGGGTTAAAGGTGGGGCGCGAGATGTTTTCCTGGAGCATTTTTTTACTATATTACTTTAAATCCCCTTCACAACTAATTAATTAAATGCTCTAACACAAAAATAAAAAAAAAATTAGTCACCTGTGGAACAGACAAGACTGAAAAAACACCATCCAATCATTTTGAGAGTCCATTCAAAATGATTGAACGGTGATTTGTCTGTCAAACTCAACTGTCATTTGTCCCGCCCCCCTCTGCGCGTACCCCTCTTCGAGCATGAATCGTGCGTTCTCAGAGGCTTGGAGCACTTGTTCAAGAAACGAAGACAGAGCCAGAGCTTGACTATATTAGTTATATTAGGATGGAAAGTTCACCGGCTGTTCTGTCACTAACATAAATCACTAGGAAATGTAACGTTAGTCATATAGGTATGAACTGGGGCTGTTCTGTTAGAGTAAGTAAGTAAAGCTTTATTTATATAGCACTTTTTAAAACAACATGTTACAAAGTGCTTCACATAAAGGGGAGATAGATCAAATCAAATCAAATTTTAAGCCAATTTACAGAAACCCAACAGAATCCTCCAGGAGCCAACACTAATGACTGGTGACAGTGGCGAGGAAAAACTTCCCTTTAACAGCAGAAACCTGGAGCAGACCCAGACTCCTGAAGGATGGCCGTCTGCCTTGGCCAGTTGGGTTTAGAGCGAGAAAGTAAAGGAGGAGAAAAGAGAGAGCGATAGAGATAGAGAGAGACTGGGGAAGAGGGGGGAGGTAGGGGGAGACACATGCACAAATAACTGAACTAGAACATGTATAGAACAGTAAAATAAACACGATCGTAATTATATGGATAAAGTGAGTGATGACGATAAAGGTGGAGAGAGGCAGGACCACAGCAGCAGGTCTAGAGATGATCTTAGGAAAACCTGTGAAGATCCAGGGAAAAGCCGGTGATGATCCTGGGAAAACCTGTGAGGTGATAAAGCACAGAGACTCCAGGGAAGAAGTCAAGTCAGTAACATGAATTCACTGGGGCGTAAACAGAAGAGATTTAATGAAATGAGTCACTTGAAGGTGTCTGTAGAATCTGATGATCTGATGTGATGGGGAAGACTATTCCGGAGGGTTGGGGCCAGAATTGCAAAAGCATGGTCGCCTTTCGTTGCGGAGGTGTTGGAGGAGACTCAATCAGGTAATGCATGGATCCGCGAGCTGGAGCCTCAGCAGGGGTCGGAGCTGGAGTCGGAACCTGAGCTGGGGCCGTACGGAGCCGGGGACGGCGCCGGAGCCTCAGCCAGTGAATTGTTGCTGTGCAGCACTCGTGAAACCTCGGGAACAAGCATTGCGTGTGCCGGTACTCTGGAGGCGTGGCTTCGAAGCGATGTCTGAAGAAAGGGGTTTGGACTTTTGAATTGAGTATTTTCAAAATGTAGCTTACTCGAAAAATTTTTCTAAGATCTCGCACCCCTTCTTTCACAACATATGACATCCTCACCTTAGAGCAGTGATTGTTTATGGATGTCAGTAAAATATGACATGTGGAGCAGCTGTTATTTAGTTACAGTGTACAGCTGGTTTTGATGGTCTGTGTCAGATGTAATGTAAACTCATGTTAACTTTAAGTTCAATTCACAATGTGGCATAAAGATTCAATAGGTGATGTAGGTGTTCTGTTTTTTTTTTTTTTTTTTAATTAATACACAAGTTTGATCAGCCATTTGACCATTTAAAGGGGTCATATTTTGCTAAACCCACTTTTATTAGTCTTTGGTTCATTTATTTGTGTATCAAAGTGTGAATTTGAACCTTCCAGGTGCAGCAAAGCTATCTTTATATTCATTTTGGAAAAAATCTTGTGGATTTCTACAACCTGTTTTAATTCCTACTTAATGTAACTATAACTAGTTATGTTGCGACATTTGCACATATAAGGTCAAGATTTCCGACGAACATTTCTCCAAGTACAACATAATTGTTTGTCAGCAGCAGTGGTTGTAGTCCATACTGAAAATACGTCCAAACTTCGAGTCGATTACCTAAAATGTTCAGTTGTTGGTTGAATGGGACAGAGCAGCACAGCCAACAACCTGGAGGGGGCGGGGCATGAAGTGGCTCATTTGCATTTAAAGGGCCAGCGCTCAAAACGACCTTTCTGGTGTCATTACTCAGAAATAGGGTTGAAGATGGACCTGTGGAGTTGAATTAATGAAGAATTCAGACCCAAGCAGAGCATTTACAGTTTATGTAGACCACAGGGAAATGTTTACTCCTTTAAAATAACTAAGGCAACTTAAAGTGTACCTGTACTGGTCATGCTTACAACATTAATTGTGTTTTGTGTATTACTTATAAGCAAGAGAGTCACAAATCCAGTAAAAATCCCCAAAAATGCACTATACTAGACCTTTTTCTTATGTACGGGGGCAGAACCTATGGGAAGCAGTCACTGCCGGCTGCAAGTGATATAGCCTTGTGGATTCCAGGTGACGAGTGCGAGTAAACAAGTAGCAGTCAGTGAGCAAGATTGAGTGGAAAGTATGTGTTCGTGCTTGTTGTTTGTGCAGCTGTAAGCTCTGCATTCTGCCATTGTCCTAGAGACCTGACCCAGCACTGGCCCATACTGTCTGCTTATGGCACAGGTGTCAAACATGCGGCCCAGGGGCCAAATCTGGCCCGCCAAAGGGTCCAGTCCGGCCCTTGGGATAAAGTTCATTCATTCATTCATTCATTTTCTGAACCCGCTTTATCCTCACAAGGGTCACGGGGGTTGCTTGGAGCCTATCCCAGCTACATAGGGGTGAAGGCGGGATGAAGTTGTGAAATGTAAAAATTACGCTAAGGTATTAACAGTCATTTTAGTTCAGGTTCCACAGTCAGACCAATTCAATCTCAAGTGGGTCAAACCAGTAAAATACTATCATAATAATCTATAAATATTCACAAATCCAAATTTCTCTCTTTGTAAATGCAAATATTTTCATGTATTTACACTAAAACAAAGTATAATTTCATAAAAAAAATGTGAATAACCTGAACAAATATAAACAACCTGAAATGTTTTAAGAAAAGTAAGTACAAGTTTAACAATATTCTGCTTGATATTAAATGTTTTGCGTATTTGTAGTGATCTCTAAGTTATAATGAACATGTGAAAATGATAAACTGAAGCATAATATTGTTAAAATTACACTTATTCTTTCAGTTTGTTCGTGTTATTCACATTGTTTGAAAGGGTAGTTTGTAGATGTAAACATTTTCATTGTTTAATTTGACTTTTTTCACTGTAAAACAGAACATTCTGGAGTTGATGTTATTTATATATTATTATGTTAATATTTTACTGGTCCGGCCCACTTCAAATCAAATTTAGCTGAATGTGGCCCCTGAACTGAAATGAGTTTGACACCCCTGGCTTATGGGGTCAGTGACCAGTCCATCACAGCCCAGGGAATCAGATAATACAACAGCACTGCGTCACTACCAGTGTTGGAACAGCCCGTCAACGAAGAAACATGTCACTAACCATGTTTGACTGACAGAGCAGCGACTTAGTATTTGTGTGTACTTGACAACAGGCTATAACACAAGTTACCTGATGGCGATGGACCCACTAGTATTATACATGATCTGCTGC
The DNA here is from genome assembly GCF_902148855.1 of Sphaeramia orbicularis. Classification (NCBI taxonomy): domain Eukaryota; kingdom Metazoa; phylum Chordata; class Actinopteri; order Kurtiformes; family Apogonidae; genus Sphaeramia; species Sphaeramia orbicularis. The sequence goes on along the minus strand of NC_043976.1, from coordinate 9,830,091 downwards.
AGTAGTGTCACTTTGCAAAATGACACTTTATTCACTGTTGCTGCTGCTCATGCTGCTGCTATATGCACCACCACTTTAACTGTACTGTTGTGGCATACTGGGAATGTGGTACATATCATTTTTTTTATTGTAGTTTTATTCTACCCTTATTACTACAGGGTGGGGAAGCAAAATTTACAATGAACATTTAGTTGTTTTTTCTCAGCAGGCACTACGTCAATTGTTTTGAAACCAAACATATACTGATGTCATAATCATACCTAACACTATTATCCATACCTTTTCAGAAACTTTTGCCCATATGAGTAATCAGGAAAGCAAACGTCAAAGAGTGTGTGATTTGCTGAATGCACTTGTCACACCAAAGGAGATTTCAAAAATAGTTGGAGTGTCCATAAAGACTGTTTATAATGGAAAGAAGAGAATGACTATGAGCAAAACTATTACGAGGAAGTCTGGAAGATACTATTAAAGAAGAATGGGAGAAGTTGTCACCCCAATATTTGAGGAACACTTGCGCAAGTTTCAGGAAGCATGTGAAGGCAGTTATTGAGAAAGAAGGAGGACACATAGAATAAAAACATTTTCTATTATGTACATTTTCTTGTGGCAAATAAATTCTCATGACTTTCAATAAACTAATTGGTCATACACTGTCTTTCAATCCCTGCCTCAAAATATTACAAATTTTGCTTCCCCACCCTGTATTTATATATTCTATTTTGGATTTTATTCTTTATCTTCTTCTTATGCTAACACCAGGACCTGGGTAACTACATTTCGTTCATGTACACTACCGGTCAAAAGTTTGGACTCACCTGTTTTTTCTTTATTTTCATGACTGTTTACAATGTAGATTCTCACTGAAGGCATCAAAAGTATGAATGAACACATATGGAACTAGAAGCACTCGGAGAGCACAGACCTCCGCCAAGGCTGATCAGTGTGATCAATGTGCAGTTTTACTGTATTGGGTGGTCCAGGGGGGTCAGAAAACCAGTCAGTATTTGGTGTGACCACCATTTTCCTCGCACAGTCTTCTTCATGAATTCTCTGAAACAGCTTTGGAGATGGCTTATGACAGAGAAATAAACATTCAATTCACAGGCAAAAGCTCTGGTGGAGATTCCTGAAGTCAGCATGCCAATTGCATATTCCCTCAAAACTTGTGACATCTGTGGTATTGTGCTGTGTGATAAAACTGCACATTTTGGAGTGGCCTTTTATTGTGGCCAGCCTAAGGCACACCTGTGCAAAAATCCTGCTGTCTAATCAGCATCTTGATCTGCCACACCTGTGAGGTGGATGGATTATCTCAGCAAAGAAGAAGTGTTCACTAACACAAATTTAAACAGATTTGTGAACAATATTTGAGAGAAATAAACCTTGTGTGTACACAGAAAAAGTTTTAGACCTTTGAGTTCAGCTCATGACAAATGGGAGCAAAAACAAAAGTGGTGCGTTTATATTTTTGAGTGTAGTTTCTAGTTTTGTCAGCTTTTGTAGGGAGTTTTCAGTATCTCATGGTAGTGTCACAGAGTCATGAATATTGATTTTGGCGTACCACTCAAGCATCGATGAGTTAATGAGGTGAAAATGATGGAATTGATTGGTGCTTTAAACATTCTCCCGTCCCCTCTGTGTTCTTGTAGGAAGTGGTTGCTCATTGGATAGCAGAGTGTCGCCTCCTGATAGAGCAGACCCGCCTGCTGACTCTTCATGCTGCTCATTGTCTGGATACACAGGGCAGCCGGGCGGCACGGAAACAGGTACAACTGTCCAGTCTTTCCTCAAACGGTCACATAACACCTCATGAGTCCATTGTAGATAATACATAGCGTACATGATACTTTAATATAACATAAAATCACATTTAATCTTTTTATACACTATAGGGACAAAGGTACTGGGACAAACTGAACTCAGATGTTTCACTGCTAATGTGAACTGGGCTAGAAAATGACAACATAAGTCATAATTCTGTTTTCTAATAAATGTCAATGAATTATTTCCTTTTTAGGGTTAATTGTGTTCACACTGTCACCTATGCCTACAAAATGCTTCAGTTTGATTTAATTTTTCCTCAGTTGATTTTTTAAAATGTTTTACCCTCTGATTTCTGAAGTATTTGACTTTCTGACTTTAAATGTCAATTCATCAGCATTTTTTCAGCAAAATGACTTTTCCTTAACCAGAAATTGAGAGTTTGATTTAAGTTTTGTTTCCTGAAAAATGTGGGAAAAAAATGACATGGGCTATTATTTTAAAAAGGTGACGATTTTAAACCCTAAGAACATACCTAGTGTCTTCATCTCACTTAGAAACAGAATTGGCCTTTAAAAGAAATGATACGACATTTAGTCTGATGGTTGTTTACATTTTTTTTACATGAACATTTTTCTACAAGCTGTGGGTGTGATGTGTCCCAGTATTTGTCCATTCTGTAGGAAAGCTACACACAGGACCATATTTTTGTCACATGTCTAATAGCATCTTATTGTTGAGCCCTAACCTCAGCGGTACTCTATATTAATGATCCAAACATTTTTTTGCAGTTTCGAGGTGGTCCTTTAGTTGTTTTGACGTCATATTCACTTGTCTTTTCCCAGTGTGTACATACACGCATAAATGCTGTTCACCTTTAGTCTCATACAGATTTGGGGAACAGGTTGTTCTGTTCTTTTTAATGCCTGTCTGCTTTGCTTCCTAGATTGCTATGATTAAGGTGGCAGCAGCCAGGATGGTCTGTAAGGTAACAGATTGTGCAATCCAGGTATACGGAGGTGCAGGCGTGTCTGGAGACTTTCCACTCGCACAGATGTGAGTATCTGACGCACAAGTTACTATCTCAGAATTCCATCTCCTTAGTGATGGCGTACTGACGGTTGTCCCCTCAGGTATTCATATGCACGGACTCTGCGCATTGCTGACGGGCCGGATGAAGTGCACCTCTCCTCTATCGCTGTTCTAGAACTGAGGGACCAACTAAGGAAGGCACAGGCCAAGCTATGAAGTTCTGGACATCATGAGCTTTTACCGAAGTGCAAAAAAAATATTACAATGATTTGTTGCATTTTAACAAATATCAGTAATTTTTTTTGCCTTAACTGCTTTTGTAACTTAATCAAAAACACTACCAAACCACAGCTAATGTAAATAATAACAAATGTAATCAAATTGAAGCTATTTGTAAAAAAAAAAAATCATTTCATAAATTAAAAAAAAGAAACTTATTTATTAGGAATTCTTTTTTAATGTGATCTACAAAAACGAAAAATGACAGCATGAATATAAGACTATTGTCATCACACTCTGTATGGGTGTGGTCTACCACATGGATGATTTCCATTGGGAGGTGATGGGGAGTCAGGACACACAAGCACATTACTTTTTTTTTTTTACAATATAAAACAGCAATGGCCCCATCCATTTGATACACCAGATGGCAACCCATGCAACACCCTGCACTCACCTCCATCTATACATCAACATCTGAGCAGCGATCTTCAGCTGCTACATCAGTCACTTTTTTTTACACAACAGCGCAGAGATGGGTAAGAATCAGTTGGGGGAGAATAGGCTGGTTTGAAGGTTGAAAGAAATGTTGTGTCAGTGTTTGCTCTTCTTTGATTTTTTGTGAGACCGGTGAGGGGACCTTGATTTGGAGCGGGATTTCTTAGCTGATTTCTTGGGCGTCCTAGAGCGTGACCTCCTTGATCGTTTGGGTGTGCGAGGTGATGATGGAGACCTAGGAAGACACACATGATTTCAATTATGTTTTTGTTTCAGTTCCCAAATACTGTAGCCAAGTAAAAACAAGGATCCATAGAGCAGGAACCACAGGTGGGGGTCCCTATGTGAATCCCACATATGGGTGTGTAAATTCTCTGAACCAGATTCAGAATAAATGTGCACTTCAGACACTTTTCTTTCTTAATGTAATGATATTACTTCTACAGGAGCATTCAGTGAAGTAGGTCTGATGAAAACAAAAGCACAACAGGGTTCGTACAGACCTTTAAGACTACTTAGAGGACAGAATTTAATGCCCATTTCACAGCCATACTGGCCAAAATTTGTGACTCCTAGAATTTAGGAAAATGTATTTATTTACTCCAATGTCTTGATTCCCACTGTTCCGAACCATTTCTCACCGGGGGCTGCAAAGTTAGCGATAACTGGTTCCTAATTTCAATTATAAATTGTGGGGATGGGACAAGTGGAGCTGAGTCAACTAACATTACTTTCTTTGCAGTTTGGATATTTAACAGACACATTTAAACACAACACAGCCAAGTTTATAGAAATAGAACTTCAGACCTACCATATCAAATTTAATACCTTTTAAAAGTCTTTAATGTATTAAATGCAGATTTGTAAATTCAAGACTTTTAGGACTTTAAGACACCACAGGAACCCTGCACAAGGTGCATGTTCATCCAGACTGAACCCTGCCTACACTTGAGACTGTACAGGTGGATGTTTATTACCTCCGCCAAGGAGGTTATGTTTTTGCCGGCATTGGTTTGTCTGTCTGTCTGTCCGTGTGCAAGATAACTCAAAAAGTTATGGACGGATTTGGACGAAAATTTCAGGAAATGTTGATACTGGCACAAGGAACAAATTATTAAATTTTGGTGGTGATGGGGGGACTGATCTGCCTTGGCGGAGGTCTGCACTCTCCGAGTGCTTTTCTAGTTATTAATTTGTCATTATACTTTTCAGAGAAATCATACATCCTTCCAGTCTTTCCTACTCCACTAGTATTACCTTGAAATGGCTGCAGTACCAGTTTATTTCGGATATTTTACAGTTTTTGCCCAGTGGGATTGGTTCTAGCTTCGATGTTACTAGGCTGGCAAGTGAATTACACCTTAGCAATTTTAGACTTGAAAGAAATCACTAACACTTTGTCCAACTTAAACCTTCAGGAGCTTGTGGAACATGTTTTACCATGACAACTAAGACTACAGTAAGTCAATGCGCTGCTGGCCATTATAGATCCCTGATGTGCCCAAAACACATTCAATTATCTTTTGTCATTAATGCAACTTTTATAATAGTGTTAAATATTTAAAACCAAATTATAACAGCAACACTAACTACATATAACAATAAGTGAGAAATTTTGTTTGTTGTTTTGTCCGGATCACCAGCCCTATGGATTCATCAGGTAGGAGTCATTAAACAGGTGGACACGTTCTTACCTCTTGGAGGACTTTTTGTTGCTGGATCGTGGAGAGTCTTTATGGGAAGAGCGGGAGGATGTGTCTTTAGAGTATGATCGATCAGAGCGCTCTGAGCGTTCAGATCGCTCCGATCGAGGTGAGGACGACCGGCCTCGTCTGCTGCTGCTTCGCGTTGGGCTCGGTGACCCGCTGTGATGCCGCTTCCTGTCAATAACAGAGGACAAATAACTGAGAGACGGGACATGTTTAATAAACAGACCTGCCTGCTGCCTGTCTCACTGCTTATCTCACCTGTCTTTCCTTGTCGGTGTGTCCTCTTTGTCTTTCTCTTTCTTTAGTTCTTTAAGTCGTGCCTCTGCTTTCTCCTTTTCTTTCTTCTCCCGCTCTTTTTCCCGTTCAAGTTTTTCCTTTTCTTTTTCCTTCAAATACAAAAGGATAATAAAAGTCATTTCATTTAATTGTGTCAAATTTCATATTTGATCATCCTCATTGCCAACCTGTCTAATACCTTTTGTAATAGTTTGTCCCTGTAGTGTTCCACCTGCTCCTGAATACTCTGACCAGGCTTCTTGGGCCTTTTCCCTGATTCCAGTTCATCCTGGAACTTCATGACTTTAACCTGTGTGAACACAACAGACATGATTAAGTCAATGAATTTAATAATGTTTGTGTAAAGTGCAGATGGCATATGAGTGCTATAAAGTACCTCGATTTCTCTCAGTTTAGTGCGTTTTTCCTCATTCATTTCAGACATCTTGGTCTTAAAATCAATGTCATCTCGGATGGGGTTGGAGTAGCTCTGAGTGTCCTCTGAACGAGGGCTTCTTTCGTCGTCATCACTGTCATCCTCATCCCTTTTTATTTTATGCAGTTTAGGAAAAAAAGGTTAATTGAGCACTCGAGAGAGAACACAATTCAAACACACAGAGCTCGGAAAAAAATACTTGGAAAATCGTACTTTTTTGTTTCTTCAGGCTGTTCAAAAATCTCCCATTTTGAAGTCGTCACAGCTGAGGAAGAGGAGAGGAAAAAAGATGACAGAAAATGTTTATTTACCAGGCTCATCCCATACATTTTCATTCACTTTACCGTCCAGATGTCTTACCTTGAGCTTGTAACTCTGACTCGTCCACTGCTTCCCATTTTGACGGAGCGACCTTGAAGGCCGTTTCTTTGGATTGATCCACTACAAACAAAAACACACAAGAATAAAAGACCTTTAAAGTGAGTTTTTGTGCAGACGACCATTACATCCACCCATGAACCTTTTTCATTACTCACAGGGTATTCCATCAATGTCCTCCTCCATGGGTTTGATAGGGACACCGTCTAGGTCATCCAGAGGAGCACCATCAATCGGGGCCCCATCAATTGTTCCAGCATCTATCGGGACCCCGTCCACATCCTCTAGCAGAGTACCGTCTACATACTCCCCTATTGGAGCTCCATCAATGTCCTCTGTCGGTTCAGCCTGGGCCACAGACAACACAAATAAATTCAAGCTAGGAAAACAAAGTTATGTTATAAGACATAACAGTTGTTGTACATTTTACCTCCACCATGAGGGCAACTGACTCCTTCTCAGCTGACAGATTCACCAGACCCAGGAAGATGTTCTGCAGCTTGATGAGGAAGGGGTCTGGGTACACAGCCCAGTCCTCCCACGCACGGAAACATGACATGACCCGTTGCTGCAAGTATGAAGAAAACGACAGCTTAGAGCTCAGGGATGTGGGAGACATAACCAAGTATCTGACATACTAAGTTTGTTTAGTTTCATGAGAAGAAAACAACAGATGGACACTCAGTACCTTGAAGTTCTCAGACTGAAGGTGGCCCTGGATGGTTTTGTATGTTGCATTGAGGTCTGAGAAAATCTGGCAGAGTTTTGTCTCAAAACTAGGGACAAGTTAAAAAAAAAAAAAAAGTATGATTTAAAACCATAAAGTAGTGACTGCAGAAGTCTAGATATTAAACAGTATTGTGAAACATTGTCCAACATGTCAAATCAGACAACGTACTATTTCCTGTAGTAAGACGCATTGGCTACTTTGGCAGAAGAGTTGTACAGTACATCAGATACTAGATATAACCGGGCAATCTGAAATGTCAGAAAGAAAGGCAAGTTAGATTGTTAAAACTGACTTCAAGTCAATGCTGAAAATGCATTTACTCCTTCATGAGACAATCGATACTGTTCCTAGCAGCAGGGGGCCGGTGCCTTGCCTTCTTGGGAAGAGGGGTCTTTAGGATTGAAAGGGACTCTGTGATACATTCGACAATCTCTTCAGCAGCTTCAGCATGACTGAGACAAAACAGCATCGCTTCTGCTATGTCCCCCCTCCTGGGAGTCAACCCACGTAGCATCTCTTCTAATTTGTCCCGCTCTCTGCAGAGATGAAGAGAAGTTCAGAAGAATTTCAACGCAATGCGAGAGACTGCATATTTTAGGAGAACATGTTTAGTACAAATTGTATCAGCAGGAGCAACAGTCTTACTCTTCTTTCAAGCAGCCTTTCTTGTTAGCCTCCTCCTCTTCCTCCTCTTCTTCACCATCATCATATGGACCATGGAGGTAAGGATTAAGAGGAGGCGGACGCCACAGAGAGCCATTCTTAAACATCCTAAAGTCTTCGGTTCGCCATTTGGCTGGTGCTTCGCCCTATCCAAGTAAAAACAATAAAAAAAAAAAACAATAACATGAATGCTACTGGTCAGAGAACACCTTCATTGTTGGACTAAACAAAATTTGTAAGCACCTGTAGTATGGAGTAAAGCTTCCACCGGTAGTACACATGTGCCGGGCTCTGGTTCTCAAATAGAAATCTGGAAAAGACAAAATCAAACACCTCAAGCATCATCCCAGGCCGTCAACGGTGCCACAGTTTTCATGTGTGCTCCCACTCACCTGTACATGGGATTGTTGATTTCTCTGTTCATGATCATGGCTTCAAACATTGGGCCTTCACGCACCACAAACTCGATCATTCGGTGGATGAGAGAAAGCAAATTCCTACAAGAAAAACACAGTTAAAGCAAACGGATTCAGACTGGCCGGACTCTTCATCTCTATGAAAAGCCTCTCTCTTAAAAGATTAATTTATGCTTGATTGTCCAACACTCATAACAGCTGACATGAAACTTTAATTTATCTGTATCAACAGGAACATATCCTCTCAGTATTAAGTTAAGTGCTTCATTGTTTCAATCTCTCACTTCACAGTAGTTAAGGTGTATGTGGGACTTTAGTAGCCAGACACCTGTGAGGAGTGTCATGTGACCAAGCATAAATTATGCATAATTGTGACTATGCCTCTGGGTCTAACAATCTATGAATGCTGCTACAAATCAAGCTTCATAAAAAAAAACACTTTCATGAAATGGTATTTAATAGAACTAACAATTCCAGTAATTGTGGAAAATTAAATAATACATTCGTGTGACCATTGTTGTGTGCACTTAATTACATTGCACTGCATTAACCCTTAATAATCTCCCTGGATTTAAATTTCACAAAATAGGGACGAAGTGAAGCTGTAGACATTGGTGAAAGTAGGAACAAGACACTGTATTGACTGAAAAACTGCCAACATGATGCCTTTACAGTCCCACTCTCATCTCCCAACTAACAAAGTGAAGAAGAACCAAAGCAGTATAGGATTGTTGGCCTAAAATAGGCTAAACAGGTCATCTACTGGTAGAATAAATCATGACTGCATACAGTGCAAATAGGGTCACTGGAGAGTTTTGTGACATTTTTGGGGAGATACATGGTGCAGGCTGCATACAATTAGCCTAGAGTGGCCAACAAGACAAAAAGATGTCTTTCATTTAACAACACAGATCACATTTACTTGTATTGGAGCTGATCGTACCAATGGCGGGGTAAAATTCAGTATACTTTCCCAATCCATCCCATGATGCTTTTCAGGTCCCTCGCTGCTGCAGACAGTTCAACTTGTGCTGCTCACCAAGGCCAATGTCAAAGGTCATATATAGACTAATACTGGCAACTTTGGATTTGTTGGCAGGGGCCAGATTTACTGAGCTCCCAATGGTGTGACAGAGGCCAAGGGGGAAGACGGTCTGAATGAGCAATGGTCAGAAAGCAGGCTCTCACAAATACAGACCTAGAATTCAGCAGATTATGTTTGTGGCAGAGTACCATGTCACTAAAGTTGAGTAACAAAACTGAATGTTGATGCATGGAGTGGGACTGCGATGGACTAAAGTCATGACCGTTGGCTCTAAACACCACATTAAAAAGCACTAACATGATATTTTGCTATGCTGTTTAAAAGAAACATGAATGATGGTGGAACGTGAAAGAGTGAGTTACAGAGCAAACCTGTCTATCAGTATTTTTCTATGTATTAATGTGAAGACATTGTACAAATCGGCTTCACTACCATTGCTCACCCACACTGACCAGCCCCCTGTAGCATGCAGTGATCAACTGATCAAACTTTTTGCTTCATTATGGGATGTTTTTTTTTCTAAGTTTGTACACCAATTTAAAAAAAGAAAAACATGTACCTTTCTGTTGGGATAACCACTTTGACTATGGCTTGCGACAGAGTCTGTATATGAAGTCACATCAGATAATAAACATAGAATGTGAGTATTGTTAAATAGCAACAAGTGAAAAATATAAAAAATGCATTTAAAAGTGCACAGAGACAACAACTTTCCTTTACTGCTGTCAGTTTTACAAAAGGCCAAATTCCCCTGACACTGTATTCATTAACATAAACGCCTTTCTGAAACACTCAATTTTCATTTTACCTACACCATGATATACAGTGTAAAACTACTCAAGTTAATGAATCAAAAACTATCAATTAAAGACACTTGAATTACACCCTTTGGTGGCATTATCAAGTCTAACATCATACCAGCGCAATTATTACAACACTGCCATAACCCATGAGAAAATCCTAAAGCTGATATGCTGAGTTACCTTCTCAAACTCCTCCTTGTTTTTAGGCGGAGGAAGTAGGGGAGCATTAGGGTTCTTTAGCCTCTCCCGGGGCTGGGCATTGAAAGGAAGGCCAGAGGGAGGCGGTGGGAGTGTGTGCTCCATCATGGAAGGAGGGATGTAGATGGGGTGGGGTGGAATGGGAACACCTTTGCCCCATCCCAATTTCATCTCAAAGTTCATAATCATCTTTCCTGAAAAAGTAATAAAGAGATTTAATATAAAAATATAAAATAGCTCTATCGTACTCTTTGATGCAAGAAAAAGTTTATAAAGTATATACCGTTTAGATTTTTGAGTGCACGCTCAGCATCCCTCCTGTTCATGAAAGCCACAAAGCCACAGTTCCTCTCCCGAGCCCTCTCCTCGTCTGTTCTTGGCCACATAATCTTTACACTGGCCAGGGGGCCATAGCGGCCAAACTCTTGACACAGCATCTCTTCATTCATCTGCAAAAAAGGCAAAGGCAGGACAACATGCCGATATTAAATGATCGAACATCCACTGAGCCAAAGCCATTCAAGTCATGAGCAACATATTTATATCAAATACACAGCAGAGCTAAGCTAATCAGAGTGTTTACATCAGTTTCTCCAATTTATATTATTTTTTCACCTGTGGATTGATGTTTCCAAGATACAAGTTAGTAGTAGATGGGTCTCCAACATCATGGGAACCTGGTGCACAGTCATCCAGAACTGCAGAGACAGAGAAGACAGAATAATTTCCTACTGCTGACTGATACGACAACATATTTTCTTGGCAAGATTAAGATATTCACAGCCACTATATTAAGTCACAATTACCACTGGACGGACGGTTTCTTCTTGAAGAACCATCCGCTAAAAGAAGCAGAAAAGCAGTATAAATTTTGTTTCAGGGTAAAAGTGGAAAAAGGGGATGCGTAGGGGAGGTAGAGTAAGGCTTCAGGACAGGGCCACTTCAGGCTAAGTTGGTAAGTGGAACGCAGTGCAGCACAAAAACACTTACATGAGCGTCTTCCATCCATGCCAGAAAGAGGCTCAAATCGACTAACACGGCCTTTCATCTTGTGTCTTTCATCCCTTTCTTCCTGAATTCTGCAAAATACAAAGAAATGTCCAGTTAATATCTAGTATTTGAATGAACAGACCCAGTGTTTCAATACAACTTATTAGGCAATGACAACATAGATAAGAGAGATGTGCTTAAACTTACTGTTTAAGTTCTTCTTTGAAGAGCTCCAAGTTGCTCTTCTTCTTTTCCTTTTCACTGCCTTTCTTCAAAGACTGAAATTATAAAATATGAAAATGTTACCAACAACAGTAAAAAGGGGATAATTTACAAGAGTTAAGCGCGAATAGAAAAATACTTACATGTCTTTTATCTAGCGCTAGAAATTGAGGTGGTGTTTCCAAAGGCAAGAAGCTTTTTGTTTGAGACTCAAAACGTGACTTAGGTTTGTACAACTTTCCTCTTTTCTCATCAGCAGCTGCTTCCTCTGAGAGAAGAGAATGAAAAGTTAGATTGTTCTTTGCAATAGTCTCTGTGAACTCCCTTAATCAAGCCTTGTATATCATGCAATTATTCGACAATATAATGTTAAAATACCTTTGGTTGCATTTGCAATACCACCACGGACAAATGCTTTAACTTTTCCCTCTCCTCCTCCTTCAAAAGCAGCAAGAAACTCCTCATAAATCTCTGCTGCTGCCCGCTCATCCTCCTATAAACACAAATCAACATCCACAGTGTTAACATAGCTGAAGTTACTTAAACAAAATGTGGTATTGTTAACCAAATGTGACATAATAAAAGTAGTACCAACAGCAGTTAAGACCACTCACTTTTTTCTTGATTTCATCCTGTTCCTTCTTGCTTAGTGTCCTTTTTGCCACTGCCATTTTACCGATACTGAAGGATTTCAGTTTGCTCTCAAGCAGCGCCTGCAAATGTAAACAAAATGTGACTGACCACGAACCAATGTTTTAACAGCAACACAGTATAGCTTGAAAACTGAATGGGTTAATTCGTCATGTTTTGTAAAGGTCAAAGAATTAAACTGTTATTATTTACAGTAAACTTAAGTGTGACAGTTATCGACGTGAGAACGGAAGAGGGATAACACATATCTTACGCTGCACAAACTAGGTTGTGTCTACAGACAAACTGCGCCAGCCTTTAATGAATCCATAGCAGTATAAATTTCCAACATATTCCCTATTTAATAATAGATTTATATTATATTATAGCTACGATTAAGTGAAATTAATCCAAGGCCCAATAAGCGGTACAGTATGGAGCAGCGCCACCGACTGAATACATTAACGTTACATAGCTGCTAACGCCGAGATGCGGTTAGGCCCTGGTTCCCAAATACAAGGTCTACCATTTGTAAATCTTACTCGTTTCTACCAAAAGTGCTTCATGTATCAAACTATCCCAGTATCAGTCAGTTACATGAGAAAATATCCATTCCTTGTTCTGCTGTTTATACTAGACCTGAGTGTAACGGCTAAATCGTTAGCTTACATTAGCTAGTGTGGCCGGGGAGCCAAAGGTTAGCTTTAGTGCGTTGGTAGCTAGCTAACTAACACCATGGCGAACTGTCGTAAATCTTCTCTCAAGTGAACTGTAAACACCTCAGTACTCAAACTTCTTCATGTCCAACAGTATTAACATTACTTCCTTTACAAAATAACAAACACAACCAATGCAGTTATATACGGTCAATTTACCTTAGCGCTAGCTTTTTGAGAGCCACCAGGCGCTCTGTCCGCCATCTTTTGTGAAACTAAAATAAAATCGATTACCGATTAGTAGATCGCGACAAATGCAAATGTGATATTTTAGGCAACATAATCAACTACCGATTCAGTGATGTGTTTGAGGACCTGGCAAAGAGAGTAACAGAGTCAGAAAACACTGTACAGCAATACTAATCATTCCATATCTGTTTTTAAAATTAATTTAGCAGCAACCATAATAGCTCAAATTGTAGTTTTAACCCTTTCATGCACGAATTATGAGAACCTTCATCAAATTTTTTTTTTCCTGAATGTTTTTATTCCTGTTTAGGCACGAAAAAGACAATGCGATTGGAAAATTGTCTTCTGAAAAATAAATAAAAATAAATAAATAAAATAAAAAATATTTTTTTTTAAAAATTAAAAATATCTAAAAAAAAAAAAAAAAAAAAAAAAAAAATTAATAATAATAATAATAATAATAATAATAAATTCTTATGAACCTATTTTTCATGAAGTTGCAAAAATGTCCACTCAGCTGGACACCACACGGTTAATTTTTGACGCACTTGTGTGAAAACTATAGGGAGGGCTTGTGATTCTGGGGGTTTATCTTCAGGAGAGATCTACATAACGTTACCAATTCATGTCAGAAAGATATGTAGTGTCTTAAAACTTTAATAAAGATATGTGCAAAAAAAAAAAAAAACAAAACAAAACAACGAAAAGAACAACAAAATCCATGAATATACAAGAGAACAGCTGTAGAATAGCTGTCCACTGTAGTGACCAGTATACATGAAAGGGTTAATATTGTAGCATGTTGGAGGAGCAGCTGGGGGAAATTTACCAGCATGCGTTGGGACAAAGTTATTTGGGATAGTTTTATGTATTTACAGTTCTAAGTTTAAAAGAAGTGTTGTTCCTGTTGTTCATCATTCTCACTGCCTCTGGATAAAAACTGTTTTGGATAACTTAGTTATGATGTGTTTCACCCTTATTGTTTGTTGTTTTCTTGTGGAAAGATTAATTCTATTGATTTCATTTTCTTGCACCATGAGCTTAGTTGCTCCTTTGTTTCATGACTCTCTGTAATGGACATTGTTTCCAGTTGATATAACTAACTGATTGTCTGATCCTCTCACCTGAAAGCAACAATATAAAGTTGAAATTATTCCATATATTAATGTGCTCAGGCTACTTATAGAAGTGAATATGTAATCAGTAGGGGGTGCTGTTGCTGTCTTTTGCTTTTCTGCATTTAGACTGCCCGCAGGATCTTTCATCCACCTTTTCCAGTCTGTGATGTTATTGCTGGTCCCTTATTTAGAGTGTTTATAAACAGCCCACTGTGAAGTACAATAGTGCAGCTGTTGTACTCACTGGGCTGTGTGATTTACCAGACATTCAGTTATTATTTATTGAACCTTTATCATATTCATAGTCCACAGGCATAGGAATGCTAAATAATTGATGCATGACTGCCCTATCAAGTTTATTCCTGCCACCTCTGCAGAGGTTTCCAGGCCAGGTGCCGTATGAAAGTCTCCCAGCGCGTCTATTTTTTCTTTTTTTTTCTTTTTTTTTTTTTGTAAAAGCGCAGCCTGTGCTCAGTCCCTCCTACCACGCAGAACAAACGCTATATTCATCTGCTCCAGCTTGCAGTTGCTGAAACTCCCCTCAGGAACTCCTGGGTACTTTTCTCCACCGTTTGAGCTGCTCAACACAATGCCATTCATGCCACGGGCTGAAAACAGGCGAAGCCCCTGCTCCATGAATCCAACAATGTGGAGAACATGCAGTCTTTTTTGCGCATGGTGTCTCCTGTTCCTGACAGAGGTCTGTGCGCAGTCTCAGCGGAGGTACACCTTTTTTTTTTTTTTTATTATTTATTAAACCAATTTACAAGCTTTATGAGTGAGCAAGGTGTCTAGGATCTCATGGCAGCCTTTGGAGAAACAGCCTGGAGTTTATGAAGAAGAAGGTTCTGCATCCTCCTCTGCCTCCAGTCAGGACATATGGCGCATTGGCGTGGATTTACATCTGGTTTAATTCAACCGCAGGCTGTTGTTAGCGTTTATACTCACATTAATCTTATGACACATCATCGTGATTTGATATTTTGATAATATAAGCCTGTTTCTTCCTCCAGACCAGTCTTCACATGCGGTGGAAACATCACAGGGGAATCTGGAGTAATTGGGAGTCAGGGATACCCAGGAGTTTACCCTCCAAATACCAAATGTGTGTGGAGGATCACAGTGAGTGGCTTTTGTTTTTCTGCATTTAGACTAACTCACCATGGCTTTTATCCACAGTAATTAAAAATCAAGCAAACACATTAACAAATTTAATAATATGAATCCCATCTCCTCCATGTTTCAACAAACACTTAAAACAACCACAGCCAGTTTAAAGCAGTTCTGTAGAACTGAGCCCAAGCCATTACTGTACATTTAACCATAGAAATGGATGGAAGGCCTAAGGCACACACAGACATAGTAGGGTGAATTGTCCTAATGTGGGACACTTAAGCTTTACATTATTTATTTGATGGTTTTTATTGTGTTTTATTGCATCTTGTTTTTATTTATTTGATCTTACCTATTTTATTTACTTATCCATGCTGCTATACCGATGAATGGTGGAACACTGAGCACTTTTTGTCCTGTCTGTAAGCGTGATCAAGTGCCTGTCTTGCATGTCTAATGTATATGCTGTTGTAATGCCAAGGCAATCACCTAGACTGCAAAACAAATCTGCCTACGGGTATAAATAAAGTAACCTTGACATTATTATTATTATTATTATCATTATTATTATTATTATTATTATTATTATTATTATTATTATTATTATTATTATTTTGGCTTTACATTGTGATATAATACAGAAGTCCAAAATATAAAAAATGCCCCACATTACAGCAATCCACCCTATATTCTCCACATAAATCAAAGTAGGTAAAAAAAAAAAAATTGCAACTGTTTACTTTACAATATGAATTTGGATAGCTGTAATAACATTTTTATTAACACCCTTTGTAAACTCTAACTCAGGTCCCTGAGGGAAGGGTGGTGGTCCTATCATTCCGCTTTATCGACTTGGAGAGTGACAACCTCTGCCGCTACGACTATGTGGATGTTTACAGTGGCCATGTCAGTGGGCAGAGGCTCGGACGATTCTGTGGAACGTTCAAGCCAGGAGCCCTGGTTTCCACGGGCAACAAGATGCTCCTGCAGATGGTATCTGATGCCAACACTGCTGGGAGTGGCTTCCTGGCAGTTTTCTCTGCCGCCCACCCACATGAGAGAGGTAAGTTCACACCAGCATAAGGAGAAAAAGGCTGTGTGTCAGTGGTTTTTGGAAAGCTCCTCTTAATTTTGTCGTCCTACTCATATACGTGCAAAGCATGCAGAGGTAACAGCTGTGGAGAGAACATCAGGCCTCTACATATAAATGTTTAATGCAGGGGTGTCAAACTCATTTTCTTTCAGGGGCCACATTTGATCTCCAGTGGGCCAGACCAGTAAAATAATAGCATAATAACCTATAAATAATGACAATTCCACATTTTTGTTTTAGTTTTAGTGCAAAAAAACCCCATTAAATTATGAAAATACTTACTTTTATAAACTATCCAAACAAAAAAAAATGTGAATAACCTGAAAAAATTAAAATTTCTTAAGAAAAATAAGTGCAATTTTAATAATATTCAGCCTCAACTGATCATTTCTACATGTGCATTATGGATCAGATCTACAAAGGCACTAAACTCTTAATAACAGGGAGGAAATAGTTCAAATTGGGCTTAATTTTCTTTAGACATTTCAGGTTGTTCATATTTGTTCAGGTTATTCACATTTTATTGTTACAGGATAGTTTATGAATGTAAATATTTTCATAATTTAATGTTATTTTTTGCACTAAAACAAAGAAAAAAATTTAAGTTGTTAATTCATGATTTTTTTTTTTTTTTGGCTTAATTCAAGATTTTTTTTTACTTCATTTAAGTTTTTTTTGCTTAATTCAAGATTTTTTTTACTTAATTGAAGGTTTTTTTTGTCTTAATTCAAGATTTTTTTTTGACTTAATTGAAGATTTTTATTTTTTTTTTTGCTTAATTCAAGACTTTTTGCTAAATTTGAGATTTTTTGGCTTAATTGAGGATTTTCTTTACTTAATTGAAGATTTTTTTTTTGGCTTAATTCAAGATTTTTTCCTTCATTCAAGCAAATTTTTTTTTTGCTTAATTCAATTCAAGACGGGGATTTTTGCACTTGGCAAAACATCCCAGGGACCGAACTGGACCCTTTGGCGGGCCGCATTTGGCCCCGGGCCACATGTTTGACACCCCTGGTTTAATGCCATCTCAGTTATGACTTTAAACTCAAAAAGAATCTGACACTGGCCAACGGTCATTTTATCCAGCATTTTATAATATGAACCGCTCCATTAAGGTCAGGGTCCTGATAGAGAATGAAAAAATGTAGAGTAAATTAATGAAAAAAAAACAACAACATTCAAGCATGTAAAATAAAACTAAATCTGCCTTTCCATAAAAACCAGTGACCTTTGGGGTGTTTAGTTGCCCAAGACAAAGCAATCGGTTTAAGGTTTAAACATTTGGACAAAAAGAGAGGAATATCTCAACACTTCTCACAGTATGATGTGGAATTTCTCGTTGGCCTTCCCGGAACCCTTCACCAGAAGGCACAGGTCAGAAGTATCATTTAGAGGCTTTTCCTCTGCAGGTTTACAGTCTCATCTACTGTTTTTGAGGAATTTTAATGGCTGGTTCAGTGTTCCCAAGGAGCTGAGAGCTGTAATGGACAACATCTCAAACACTGGCTTTTATGCAGTGGATCTTAGCAGATTGTTTGCTTTAGTGTTCCCATGTGTTGTCTATTTTTGTCATTGTGCTAAACTGTTTTTGTTCCTTAGTCACATTGGAAAAGAGACATAAATCTGAGAAAAGTAGATTTGTGTTGAAGAGCTTCTTGTCTTTGACGTTTTCTAACCGCAGCTTTTGTGATGATTGAAGTGTTTTTCTCTGTGACATCGAGGACGTGTGTCAGTTTTAAAATATGAGATGTTAAGAGGATACAAAAAACATCTGGAGTCAAATAAAGACACGACATCCTGATAATTAGTATGTGGATGAACATCAGTCACTACTTGGGTTCCATAGGTGACCAGTACTGTGGAGGCAGGTTGGACAAACCTTCAGGGACGTTCAAGACACCAAACTGGCCCGAGAAGGACTACCCGGCTGGGGTCACCTGCTCCTGGCACATAGTGGCACCGAAGAACCAGGTCAGACACATTTATAACAATACAGTCGCGGGAAAACGTATCAGACCACACTGGTTTTCTTCAGTTTCTTGTTTGTTTTAATGCCTGATACAATTAAAGGTACATTTGTTTGGACAAATACAGGGTGTATCAAAAAAAATAACTATACATTTTGAAAAATTACCCCCAGTTCTGCATTTGATAATTTTTGGAATTTTCTTTTATGGACGTCAGTAGGTAGGGGATTGGTGGATATTTGTCCAAATTTACAGACCCAGGTTTTCATGCATGAGTGAGCAGGGGCAAATTGCACAATCCAAGTTAAAACTGGTTTGCGTGAAGTAGCGGTGGGATTCAAATCCAATCAGCAGTCATGGGAGGAGCCAAAGGGCATCCATCTTGTTTTCCACAAAATTGCCACTTTGGCCACCATGTCAATTTCATTTCTTTACCCATGGCAGCTGTTCCCGCCTTCCAAAGTTAATTCAACTTGTTTAGGCCTGAAAATGGGTTAGGGTTAGGGTTAACCCTAACTTGGCCTGCCCTCAGGGACATTTTCAGGCCTAAACAAGTTGAATTAACTTTGAAAGGCTGGAACAGCTGCCATGAGTAAAGAAATGAAATTGACATGGTGGCCAAAGTGGCAATTTTGTGGAAAACAAGATGGATGCCCATTGGCCCCTCCCATGACTTTTAATTGGATTTAAATCCCACCGCTACTTTGCACAAACCACTTCTAACGTGGATTGCACAATTTGCCCCTGCTCACTCATGCATGAAAACCTGGGTCTGTAAATTTGGACAAATATCCACCAATCCCCTACCTACCGACGTCCATAAAAGAAAATTCCAAAAATTATCAAATGTGGAACTGGGGGTAATTTTTCAAAATGTATAGTGGTTTTTTGTTTTTTTTTTTATTCACTCTGTATAATGATAACAACAAGAATAGCCCATAACAGTTTAACCCTTTCATGCATAGTGCTCACCACAGTGGACAGCTATTCTACAGCTGTTCTCTTATATTCATCCATTTTGTTATTTTAGTTCCATATCAGCTTATGCATCATCCCAAACACTGCAACTGATACCATTACTGTAACTTTGCTGTTCTTGATAAACCTGATCTGCAATAACATGTTTGACTGTAAATCAATTGCTAATTATTAGACTGTTTTTTTTTTTTTTTTGTTTGTTTGTTTTTTTTTTTACTTTTTTTTGCATATTATCTCCATGAAGTAAGTAGTAACTAGTATTAGAGTATGTTAAAATGTGACAAAACATTAGATTACCAGCATTAAACATGGTTTTATTTCAGAGTTTTCACACAGTATATCAGTAAATACATGTTTCTTTGCTTCAAAAATGAAACGCATGATGTCCAGCTAAGTGGACATTTTTGCAAGTCTATGAAAAATTCAATCGCATTGTTTTTTTGTTTTTTTTCATGCCTAAAGAGGAATAAAAACCCTCTGGAAAAAAATTTTGATCAAGGTTCTCATAATTCATGCATGAAAGGGTTAATTTAAGAGCTGATATCTCTCAATTTTCCATGTTTTCTTGATAATAACCAAAATCATTTAAGTTCTTACATCGATAGTTATGGCATTGTACTGATAAAAACAGTGCTTTTGGGCATTCCATGTTGTCTTTTCTGTCTTTTTTAGTCACATGATACACACAGGAGTTACTACTCGATTGCAGAACCATTGTTTTTGATGACTTTTGATGGTGTAGTAATTTTTTCCATGACTGTACTTTGACAATTAGTCTTTGGGAAAATGGACAATATACCGATTCTTTATTTTCCAATAAATTCTTAAAGGTGCCGATTTGTAATAGAGAAAGCACTGAATGTCTTAAATCTGTTGGTGCACGAGTATCAGTGTTAGAATAACTGTATAACATAGGAATAGCAGAGTGATGTATAATGGGTGTGGACTACATCATCCCACAGAGTGTAGGTTAGCCTTCCAGTCCCTGATAGAGCCTGTCAGATGTGGTTTGTAAAAGACTACTCTTCTTTGTTATTTTCTACCGCTGCAGATAATTGAAGTCAAGTTTGAGAAGTTTGACGTGGAAAGAGATAATTACTGCCGCTACGACCATGTCTCCATTTTCAACGGAGCCGAAATCAATGATGCTAAGAGGATTGGAAAATACTGCGGAGACAGCCCCCCAGCGTAGGTGATTCTGTCATGAAGGAGTTTTTATTTTCACTGCATAAGTCCATCCTCTGACTTCCTCTCAGATTACCCGCAGTGTGCTTTCCTGTGTTTTCTCTGCAGCCCAGTGTTTTCTGAGGGGAACCAGCTCCTAATCCAGTTCCTGTCAGATCTCAGCCTAACCGCAGACGGCTTCATCGGACACTACAAGTTCAGGCCCAAGAAATTTCCTACCACCACAGTCCCACCCACGACCACCACGCAGCCAGTCACCACCAGGCCCATACGTAGGTAGCAACTTTAATCCTATAAAACGGCTCGAAAATAGCCGACATCTGTATTTATTGATGTAACTGTGAGACGTACTGGTTCTGGATTCACCGGTTAACATGTGGGTTTTATTTTTCACATAATTCCTGAGATAGCAGAGCTGGAGAAGAATGAGAAAAAGTGCACTAATGATAACAGCAGACACACGCTGTGTAGGAAGACGCTTTAACATCTGCCTTTTTCTCTGCACTTGCTTGTCATATGTTACTACTGTTAACTGTGAAATGTCCCCATGGTGGGATAAATAAAGTCTTATCTTATCTTATCTTATCTTATCTTATCTTATCTTATCTTATCTTATCTTATCTTATCTTATCTTATCTTATTTCATCTTATTTTATTTTGTCTTATGTTATGTTTCTTATCTTATCCTATCTTATCTTTTCTTTTCTTATCTTACTTTATCTTATCTTATCTCATCTTATTTTATTTTGTTTTATGTTATGTTATCTTATCATATCTTATCTTATCTTATCTTTTCTTTTCTTATCTTATTTTATCTTATGTCATCTTATTTTATTTTGTCTTATCTCATCTTATCTTATCTTACCTTATCTTACCTCATCTTCTTTTATTTTGTCTTATGTTATGTTATCTTATGTCTTATCTTATCTCATTTTATTTTGTCGTATGTTATGTTATGTTACTTATCTTATCTTATCCTATCTTATCTTTTCTTTTCTTATCTTACTTTATCTTATCTTATCTCATCTTATTTTATTTTGTTTTATGTTATCTTATCTTATCTTTTCTTTTCTTATCTTACTTTATCTTATCTTATCTCATCTTATTTTATTTTGTTTTATGTTATCTTATCTTATCTTATCTTTTCTTTTCTTATCTTACTTTATCTTATCTTATCTCATCTTATTTTATTTTGTTTTATGTTATGTTATCTTATCTTATCTTATCTTATTTTGTCTTATCTTATCTTATCTTATCTTATTTTATGTTATCTTATCTTATTTCATCTTATTTTATTTTGTCTTATGTTATGTTTCTTATCTTATCTTATCTTATCTTATCTTATCTTTTCTTTTCTTATCTTATTTTATCTTATGTCATCTTATTTTATTTTGTCTTATCTCATCTTATCTTATCTTACCTTATCTTACCTCATCTTCTTTTATTTTGTCTTATGTTATGTTATGTTATCTTATGTCTTATCTTATCTCATTTTATTTTGTTGTATGTTATGTTATGTTACTTATCTTATCCTATCTTATCTTTTCTTTTCTTATCTTACTTTATCTTATCTTATCTCATCTTATTTTATTTTGTTTTATCTTATCTTATCTTATCTTATCTTATTTTATCTTTTCTCATCTTATTTCATTTTGTCTTATGTTATGTTATGTTATCTTTTCTTATGTTAAGATCTGTTACTTAAATAAAAGTATCAATGCATCAGGAATTAGATATAAGAATTATCAGAAAACTGGAGCTTAAATATGTATGTAATAGTAATATTGTGACATAGTTCTGTATCTGACATCATTAAATTATTACTGATGCATCAGTGTTGTTGTATTAGAGGATGAGCTTGAGTTTTATGTCTGGTTTTATGCACAGGTAAATCCTGGGATATATTACATGACTAATGGTCAATGAAAAACACATATAATACACGTATGTTTTCAGTTTTTGGACTCTGATTCTGGTAAAATAAAGGATGATTTGAACATTTACTGAAATGAAACCAGATGAGAAGTTTAGAGAGATAAATCAGTATTTGGTGACATGCTGGACAGACATTTGAAATGTGAAACAGGTGGTTCCAGGCACAACAAACCCCGCCCCTCACGCGTATTGTTGCTTATTTTGGCATCGATCCAGCTGATGTCATCATGTCTATGCATGTGGTGATGTCAGCATATCCATTACTTCTACATATGTGCCAAGTTTGAAGTAAATTGAAACTAAATTGATTTTTTTTAGACATTTGAAATTTCGCCCATTATAAGTAAATGGGAGGGGGAAAAAAGATTTAAAAATTCATAAAAAATTTGAACTTTGACCTACTTTTCCCAAAATGTAATTACATCTATTCTGGGTTACTGGCAATCTATAAACCCAATTTGGTATGAACTGAACCAATAGTTTTGCTGCTACAGATATGTGAAATTTCACTCATTATAAGTAAATGGGGGAAAAAAAATGTAAACAATTCATAAAAAATTGAAACTTTGACCTACTGTTCCCAAAATGTAACAGGTTCTATTCTGGATCACTTGCAGTGTACAGTCCAAATTTGGTATGAATTCACCTACTAGTTTTGCTGCTACAGATATGTGAAATTTCACTCATTATAAGTAAATGGGGAAAAAAAAGATTTAAAAAATTCATAAAAAAATTGAAATTTTGTCCTAATGTTCCCAAAATGTAATGAGATCTATTCTGGGTTACTGGCAATCTGTAAACCCAATTTGGTGTGAATCAACCAATAATTTTGCTGCTACAGATATGGGAAATTTTGCCCATTATAAGTAAATGGGAAAAAAAAGATGCAAAAAATTCATAAAAAATTGAAACTTTGTCCTACTGTTCCCAAAATGTAACGAGATCTATTCTGGGTCACTGGCAATCTACGAATCAAATTTGGTATGAATTCAACTTATAGTTTTGCTGCTAGAGTGTTAACAATCAAACAGACAAACCGAACCAAAACCAACACCCCCTTGCTTCCCCTTTGGGGGGCACGGTAACAATTTGTTGCGTTTTAAGAGCTTGGTGTGTAGTCAGTCGTGTAAAATCTTCATTTGGAAAGTAACTAAATCTGTTAAATAAATGCAAAGGAATAAGAGGTATAATAGTGATCAGTGAGATGTAGTGAAGTAGAATCAGAATCAGAATATTTTATTAATCTCAGGGGGTTAATTGTGCTTAACCCTTCCATGAACGAATTATGACAACCTTAGTCAATATTTTTTTCTTGAGTGTTTTTGTTCCTTTTTAGGCATTAAAAAAACAATGCAATTGATTTTTTTTTTTTCATGGAGTTACAAAAATGTCCACTCAGCTGGACACCATGCATTTAAGTTTTGAAGCAAAGAAACATTTATATAAAAATCATTATCAGAAAGTGATATACTGTGTGAAAACCATGAAATAAAAGCATTTTTAATGCCACTAATTGCTAAATTGCTTCTGTGTTCTCACATTTCATCATACTCTAATATTAGTTATTACTTATTTCATGGAGATAACATCCTCCTGAGACCAAGGAAATGGACAGTTTTAGCTTTTTTACATTAAAAAAAAATGTCTTGATTGGAAACTGCATAATGCAACAGTTTTTTCAGATACTTGTTTAAAACTATTTTTATTTATTGATTGTTTTTTGTTAATGGAATGTCCTTTGTAATAGAAAGCATTTTTAAAGTAAAACTCTCAAAATTTTGTCCCCTACAGAGGACTAAATGCATTGCTGGGTCTCAGGAGGACATGCAAAAAAAAAAAAAAAAAAAAAAAAATTGTTTACAGTCTAATACCAACTAGCAATTGATTTACACCAAAACATGTTACTGCAGATCAGGTTTATCAAGAACAGCAAAGTTACAGTAATTGTATGAATTGCAGTGTTTTGGATGACGCATACGAGTCCTGATATGGAACTAAAACAACAAAACCCATGAATAAACAATAGAACAGCCGTCGAATAACTGTCCACTGGAGTGACCAGTATGCATGAAAGGGTTAAATACTGTGTTATCCACCTCCATTTTGCAGCATAAGTGTATCAGCTGCTACACAAATAATGAATGGAAGAGTCTTATAAAATATCCTGCCAACAACAGCACGCTCCCAAACAGCATATGCTCTAACTTTTAGCTCCTGCTCACAGTTCTCTTGTGTTTATACCAGTACACAGTGTGGGTGTGTGTCTGCACCCGCAATCACAGCTCATTTTCAATCTCACATTCCCACACACTGTTGTTTTTTTTTTTTTTCCCCTTAGTCAGGCCAGGTTATTTTGGCGTTTCCCTAACCATTATGTCATACTGTGACAACGCTTTCTAGTTGGCTTATCTTCCCTTACTTTTCCTCCTTGTCCCTTAAGAATAATATTTAGCCAGTCAAAGCGTATTCTTTTTAGAGCCTTGATTCTTTCCCTTGTAAATTTTTTACTGTATTCAATTGTAAAAACAGATGTTCACTAGTCACAATGTTTTGCTTTTCACACCCTGTATATTGGATATGAAGCCATGAATTACAAAAAGCTCTTATGTTACAAAAAAGATTTATCTCCAGCTAAGGATATTCTCTAAATAAACCACATTAGAAACACACACGACCATAACTTACGTGCTTGCATAACTCGGCAGGCAAAATTAGAGACTGAAATTTTTCTGTGTGTATTTGTGTGTCTGTAGCTCTGAAGTACTCCGTAGCCCTGTGCCAGCAGAAATGCAAAAGACGAGGAACACTTGAGGGCAATTACTGCTCCAGCAATTTTGGTAAGAACATCTGCTTATTGCCATATATATTAACCACAGACAGTGCAGTCATTACAGGCACGTTCCAGTTTTTTTCTCATATTATTACCGAACGTATCTGTTACATATACATTCATTCTAAAAACAGGCAGATATTCCCTAAAATTGACATCAGCAGAGCCAAAAAAAAAAGCAGTGTTGAGGTTCAGAGTCCTGATCATGTCACTATCTGTGCTTCTCTGATTTTTCACGGCATATATCAAAGACTTCCTTGATAGTCTGACAGGAAGTGAAGCAGTGTGTACAGTAGGACACAGTGGCTCCAGTATAAACACACACATGCTCCGTCTCTGACTGTGGGTAACCTGTTGAGAAATGAACGTGTTGATTCAGACTCGGCCTCCGTTTGCTACTCTCCCGCTCTCTGATGTTTTCCTCCTGGAGATGTTTACCACATGCGTTAGATTGGCGTTTCAAAGAGTTCAGTCGGATTCGCATCAGGAACTGAGGGAAAAGCCAGCGACGCGGTGGTGCATGTGGAAAAAGTAGCCCGTGTGATGTGGCGTTGGAGTCGGCACACGATAGGTTACATCAGTTTTAATGAAGGGGGCGAGACAGTGGATTGAAAATAGTTTTGTCTAATCATCACTCAGAGGGAACAGTTAGTCGTGTTTAATCAAATTGTGCTGCGTGTGCAAGTCGAAATGTCAAAAGCAATTGGCTGCTTTATGTAACAGTAGCACTAGATACAATAACATTACAGTCCTCTGGCTATTCTCATCCTTGTCAGGAAATGAAACAGGCAGAAGGGAAGCTCAGACATATTGGTACCATCAGTGTAAAGAATCCTGTTGTTGCTGAACGAGGAGTGACTCTTGTTCACTTATCTGGCCTCCCCTGTCACTCTGCTGTCACTGCTGCAGGTTAGTTCTGCACCTTTAATAATAATAATAATGATAATAATAATAATAATAATAATAATAATAATAATAATAATAACTAGAAGCACTCGGAGAGCGCAGACCTCCGCCAAGGCTGATCAGTGCCCCCCCGTGGGCCCCCCCACCCCCGATCACCACCAAAATTTAATCATTTCTTCCTTATCCCATTTCCAACAAACCCTGAAAATTTCATCCAAATCTGTCCATAACTTTTGAGTTATGTTGCACACTAATGATCAGTGCCCCCCCCCCCCCCCCCCCCAAGCTTCGTTTGTCAGTTTTTCACTTGTGCACAATAAAGGAAGGCCTGACTGACAACCAATCCATTCTCCACGAATTTCTTTGTTGTTTATGCCTCCACAACAGACGTGTCCTTTGATCACAACGTTCTGATCTACAGGGTGTCCCATAAGTCTCCATACATAGGAGACGTAATACATTCCATACATACAGGGTGGGGAAGCAAAATTTACAATATTTTGACGCAGGGATTGAAAGACAGTGTATGACCAACTAGAAGCACTCGGAGAGCGCAGACCTCCGCCAAGGCTGATCAGTGGCCCCCCCCGTGGGCCCCCCCACCCCCGATCACCACCAAAATTTAATCATTTCTTCCTCATCCCATTTCCAACAAACCCTGAAAATTTCATCCAAATCTGTCCATAACTTTTTGAGTTATGTTGCACACTAACAGACAGACAAACAAACAGACAGACAAACAAACAAACAAACCCTGGCAAAAACATAACCTCCTTGGCGGAGGTAATAACTAGAAAAGCACTCGGAGAGCGCAGACCTCCGCCAAGCGCAAAAATTCCCCACATAATCGGTGATACAAATCCTACATTTATTTTTTAAAATAAAATCCGCCTTCTGGATCAGATCCGGATCAGCCTTTGAAATGTGATAGAGGACCCCATTGTCAACTCCTGAGTTAAATTTCATGAGTTTTGGTCAATAATTAAGCGAGATATTGGGAAACGAAAATTTTGGCCCCATTTACCACAATGTTAACAAAAATTTCAAAGTGATCCAGAATCCAGGATTTCTTCCGGATCACCTCCAAAAGTTAATCATTTCTTCCTTATCCCATTTCCAACAAACCATGAAAATTTCATCCAAATTTGTCCATAACTTTTTGAGTTATGTTGCACACTAACGGACAAACAAACAAACAGACAGACAAACAAACCCTGGCAAAAACATAACCTCCTTGGCGGAGGTAATAATAATAATAATAATAATAATAATAATAATAATAATAATTAGGCCTGTAACGGTACACGTACCGAACCGTTTGGGTACACACCTGTTCGGTTCGGTACACAGCTGTACCGAAATGGCACAGTATGATGACAAAAAGAAAAAAGGAACGAAAGACATTGTTTGATTGTTTGATGAAATCCGCGCAAGTTTCACATGGACATAGTGA